>NC_058130.1:54492972-54586952 GCF_016433145.1 Gracilinanus agilis
CTTCCTTCCTTCCTTCCTTCCTTCCTTCCTTCCTTCCTTCCTTCCTTCCTTCCTTCCTTCCTTCCTTCCTTCCTTCCTTCCTTCCTTTCTTCCTTCCTTCCTTTCTTCCTTCCTTTACCTTCCACCTAAAAATCAATACTATATATTGGTACTAAGGCAGATGAGCAGTAACACATGCAATGGGGGGCTAAGTGACATGCCCAGGATCACATAGTGAGAAAATGTCTAAATCCAGATTGAGACTCAGAATTTCCCATCTCTGAGCCTGACTCTCAATCCACCAAGCCATCTACCTTCACCCATGCCAAACCTTTCAATGTCTCTACCCATCTTCCTTCCACCTTGCCCCAATCTTAGAGTTTTAAATGATTATCCTCTTTGCTAAGACTAACTCTTCTGCTTAAACCAACGTTGATAAACCTTTTGGAGATCATGTGCCCAAACTGCACCTTCAAGCTGCCTGTGAGCCCCTGCATTATTTCAGACAGTGGAGGGAGGAAGTGCTCACATTCAGCTGTTAGGTGGAGGGGTGGAAAATGCAAAAAAGGTCCTCAGGCTTGGTGGAGAGGGGCATTTGGAGCAGTACCCTCTGTGCTGCTGGGATATATGTGCCATGTCTTTGCCAACATAGGCCTAGACCCTTGAACTCAGCTAGTATAGCATGGTATGCAATTCACACCTAAATCTTCCCTCACTCATTCTGGCCCTTTCCCCAGTATTCTATACTGCTTCTTTGTCACCAAATTCAATGATCTTTCCTCCATTCATTCCTTATCTTCCTTGATCTATCTGAAGCATCTGAAACTGTTGACCTTCTTGATGCCATTTTGTTTGACTTCTGGGAAAATGCAGTTATGGTTTTCTTCCAGGACTTCAGGTTCCTTCTCATATATCTCCATTGCCATCATTGTCCCATTCCTTATAATTCTCTGTAATTTTGTTCTTGTCCCTTGTCCCTTTTATCTATATTTTCTTTTTTAGTGACCTCACCCTCTCCCTTAGCTTCAATTAACACCTCTATGCAGATGACTCTGAAATCTATATCTATACTACTGGCTTACATCCAGAGCTCTCATTTCACCCCTTCCAATTCCTTGCTGGATATTTCCATTTGCATGTGCCACAAGCACCTTAGTCTTTTTTTTTTTTTTGCTGAATCCATCCTCTTCCCTCCCTTCCCCCCCTCCCCCCCCAGTCCTCTATTTCTGTGAATACTACTACCACTGCCCTAACCAATCAGGCTGATAACCTCAGAGTCACCTTTGACTCTTTCTTCTCTCTGGCTCCCATATCTAATTTATTTCCTGTCAGTCATTCCTTTGCCAATAACTCTTGCATCCACCCCCTTATTTGCATTTCCATTGCAACCATCTGTCCTATTCCAGACCTCTAATTTGGTAGTGTGGAGAATCTTTTCTTGACTGGACCATTGTAGTAGTCTGGTCTCCCTTTCTTCAATTTATTCCTTCTTTAATCCATGCTTTATACACTTGCCAGGGTTATTTTCCTATTGTTCTTCTCTATGTCCCTTTTCTACTGAAATAACCTCCTCTGGTTCCCTATTGTCTACCAAATAATGCAAACTCCAGATCATGCATTCAAGACCATCCACAGTTTGTCTCACCTTTCCAAACTTCTTTCCTACTATTCCCTGTTCATGTTTTTTCTATCTTGGCTAAACTGAAATGTTCACTATCGGCCCTCTCTTTTTTCTCCTCTCTCTTTTTTCTCCTCTCACTCTCATTTCTACTCTTGAAAGGACTTCTCTACCCCCATTCTTCTCTTTATGCTCTAATGAATTCCCTCCTCCCTTCCTTTAAGATCTATTGATTTAGCTTTCTTCAACATCTCCATCTCTCTCCAGAGCTTCAGTCCTGTACCACCAACAGCCTTTTGGAAACCCCTTAGGCATCCAAAACTCAACATATTCAAGAAAGAACTCACTATTTTTTCCTCTAAACTTCTCTCTTTCTATAGAGGGTACTGCTTTTGCCATTATCTTTGCAGCCCACCAGGTTTGCAACCCCAGAATCATCATTCCTTCTCCATCGTCCCTCATCTCCCTCCTCCATATCTAGTAAGGATGCCAACTTTTTTGCTACCATCTCAATAACATTTTTTGAACCTCCATATACTTCTTTCCATTAACACCTCAACCACCTTAGTTCAGGTTACGATTACTTCATCTATATCTATATCTATATCTATATCTATATATCTCTCTCTCTCTATATATATATCATTGTAAAAGCCTCTTCAATGGGCTCCCTTCATTTATGCTTTCCTCATTCATCCTCCACAAAGCTGGTCAAATTGCTATTATTAAAATATAGAATTGACCATGTTCTTTCTTCCTCTGTTCAGGATGCCTCAGTGACTCCTTATTCTTTTTAGGATGAAATATGAGCTCCCCTTTTGGCATTTTCAGCCATTAACAAAATTGTTACTACTGATCTTTCTAGACTGATGACATCATTCATTCCACATTTCTGCAATTTGACTTACTTCCTTTTAAATTATTGTTTATCTCTCAACTCTTTATCTTTGTGTAGGCTATCCTCCATACCTTGGACATTCTCCTCTCTCATGTCTGACTCTTGGAAATAATATTGACCTTCAACTCAAAAGCATCACTTCTTACAAAAGATCTTTCTTGACTTCTGCTGAGTTGTTATTGCTTTCCTGAGAAACTGGGGTTTTGAGAAAATGTGATATTTAATTTTTTTATATAGTCTATATATAGAATTTCTATGTATTTTAAGTTATATATAAACTAATAAATAGATTTCTACATATTTGTAAGTTTCTTGAGGATAGGGACTGTTTCATTTTTGTCTTTGATTCTGGAGTCACTGAGCACAATGTCTGGCATGCAGTGGGTGCTTAATAGATGCTTGTTGAATGAAACCCAAGGCATAACTCAGATGCTGCCTCCCTTGTGGTTTTCTAAAGCATTCTCAGCTGAAAGTGCTCTCTCTTTCTCTCTCTTCTATTTTTTAATATTATATTTCCTGGACTTTTTTTGCTCTTTTCAAATTTCCTCTTGTATCTTAGATTTTTGGGTGTTTCTTCCTCCATCTTTTTTGCTCTTGTCAAATTTCCCCTTGTATCCTAGATTTTTGACTATCTATTCCTCCACCACTCCCTATTCACTAGACTGAAAACTTCTTGAAAGCAGGATTGGTTTTCTATCTATCCTTGTGTCCCTAGCGCTGATTACAGTCCCTTATCCATGATGAATGTCTGCCCATCTAATTTAGAATTCTAAGGAGGATGGTTACATCCCCATACTTAGAGTATTTTAATAATTTGGCTTCTCTTTCTTTAGTTTATTCCCTCTACAATCCATTCCTTATATTCCTGGAGTTCAGAAATTTTTTTTCTTTTTTTTCCTTTTATCTCTTAGATCACAAAAAATATTGAGAAGCTCCCAATTGCCTACCAAATAATGTAAACTACAGTTTTTTGATCTAGCTATGAGGTTCATTAATATAATTAAGAATATTAGCACTATTGATAACAACAATACCATTATGGTACAAACATACATCAAAAAGGATATAAGGAGACGTGTACTGTTATTTTTCATTGCTATCTAGGAATCAGTGTTGCTTCTTGTCCTAAGAGATGAGACATGAACATAATAGGCCCAGATGACCAGCCCAACTTTATGGTGCTTTTCAGTGTTCAGGCATGGTCAGGATTAACACCTTTTATACCCAAGAGAACAAAGAGAACTGGAACCCTTTACAATGTACCAATCTAGGATAGGGAAGACTATAGTCATCTTAAATTACATCAGTTGTTATGGTTGGGAGGACAGAGATTAGAAAAATTGCTTTGGGGTTGGGGGATGCCCTTATGGACTCTTCTGTCATTTTAGTTTCTCTTTCTTTGTGTCCCCTTGCTTCCTCCCCAAGGGAAAGAACCTAGTTTGATCAGGTCATATAGAGGTGTTTGTTGAAATCACTTTAAAAGTCTAGGAATTTCTATCAGACCACAACATGAAAATAGGATTGGTTTAGGTTGAACCTGGAAAAATAGTTCAACATTTTGAGTAATCTAGGAATGAGGTGAAATGAGTGGATTCAGTCTAAACCCAGGCCAGTACAAAGGGAGAATAGAAGGAATATGGGTTCAAATACAAATATTTTCTACCTATTCTACTTTAGAAGTCACATAATCTCCCTGGGCTTCAGTGTCCTCATCTGTACATTGAAGAGGTTGGATGAGATCAGGGATTCTTGCTTAGCCAGAGGTCTATGGGCAGGTTGAAGAGTCTGTGAACTTAAATGGGAAAAAAAGATATTTATTTCAATATTACTGCTTTCCTTTGTAATCCTATGGATTTTACTTTTAAAGAGATGATTCTAAAAAAAAAAATAAAGACATGATTCTGAGAAGGGGTTCGTCAGCTTCATCAAATTTCCAAAAGGGTCCATGATACTGCAAAAGTTAAGCACTCTTGGAAATAGTCTCAGAAATAACTTCCACCTTTATGATCCAATGAGAGAAAGGGGTTATATGAGAGACATTTAGAAGAAAAATCAATCTGTATGTGTGTGTGCGCGTGTGTGTGTACCTCAGTCTTTCTTTCTGATTATTGACTCCTTTGCCTGGAGCTTTTGTGAGTAGGTGAGTGTGCTCCTGTCCCCATGTGTGAGCTCCTCCCTGTGTGCCAGCCTCTTGCTTAGCCTCTTTCATGAATTATCCAGCCCTTTCACTAACTCCTTAGGTGGTCTTTAGAGTCAGGAAATTCAGGAACGCTCTTGCTGAAATTGTCCACAGTGGAACACTGAGCACCATTTACCCAGGCTCGGAAAGAAAGAGCTAAGGAATGAAGGCCTTTGAGTTGTGATGAAGCCCAGCCAGAATAATCTCACTAACAGGGAGAAAGAAGGGCAGTTGAGTCAGAAGAATTTAGGTAATGATGCTGAAAGACACCAGAGACATCATTTAAGTCACTCTCTTTAACTTCGAGTAACCTAGGTGAGGCAGTACATGGAGTGATGAGCCTGACATCAGGGAAATTTGAGTTCAAATCTGACCATATGCACTTCCTGGGACAAGTCTCTTAACCTTTGGTTGCCTCAGTTTCCTTAACTGTAAAAAGGGGAAAATAATTGGACCTATCTCCTAGCATTGTTTGAAGATCAAATGAGATGATAATTGTAAAACATTTAGCATGAATGCCTGACACATAATAGGCACTTAATAAATGTTTCCTTCTTTAATTCTGCATCAGAAAAAATTCAGGCCAAGAGAGGAGTGAGGGCTTACTTGGCCCAAATCACCCAGGTAACATAAGTGATAGGATTCCAGGTCTCCTGACTCCCAATCTAGTAGTTCTTTTACTTTACAATGCTATTCAAGATATAGACACATAAGGAGTTAGGCTTTGTTTAAAAATGGCCTCACTCTATCATTTCCCCTGAGTTTCGGCCCTTGGTTATGTAACTCAGCTCATATTATCTCATTCAAAAAGATCATTTATAAAATAAGCATATAGTGCTTGTGCCCTCCCCACCTCCCCAGTCCCACCCCAAGGGATTGGTGCAGAAATCTTTGAGAAGCCCAGCAAACCCTACATCTCTGGTAGCCTTGGAAATAAGTCTGCTCGTATGCCCTATCATCGTTTTCTCAAATGAACTCTTTCCCACCCCCCAACCAGATCTTTCCCCCAACAATGCCATTCTGGTCAAAGGCACCAAAATTCTTCTAGAATTCCAAGGCTCTTTGTTCTCTTCCATTCTCTGGGGCTAGTCATTTAACAAGATCTCTTCTTTCCTTCTTCAATACATTCATCCTTCTTCTCCATTCCCAATTGCTACCACCCCAATTCTTCTCTTGTCCTGCTTCTTTTACTGCAAAAGCTTCCTTGCCACCACCATTCCTTTCAGTGACTTCAGCACATGATGGCTGAGGTCTTCTCAAAGCCACTGGCAACTGCTCTTCAGAACTCATTGTCTTGCTAATGTCACCCACACATGCAAGGGTCTGCCATGTTTCCTTATTTGCTATTGCATCAAGCCCTGATTTTATCTTACTGGTTCGGGGCCCCCCATAATCTGATCTTTGCTCTCCCACCTCATACCCCATGTTTGCCCAACAGCTATCACACACGCTAGTCAGGCTAGTCTTATTCCTGTATCACAAGCTTGCTATGTCCTTGTTTTCCTCCATCTATGTCCAAATCCTCCCTCTCTCTCTAGACCAGGAGTTTTTAATTGGGTATACACAAATCCCTGATGTGTCTATGAACAGATTTCTGGGGAGGGATCTATAAACTTGGATGGGAAAATGACTTTGAATTTTACTTACCTGGAACCGAAATTGAGCATTTTTTTCGATTTATTAATAGCATTATTCTGAGAAGGGGTTGTTGTTTAGTTGTTCAGTTGTGTCTGACTCTTTGTGACCCTGTGGACCATACTGTCCATGGAGTTTTCTTGGCAGAGATATGGAGTTTGTCATTTTATTCTCTAGAGAAGGGTAATAGAGATTCTTAAAAAATATTTAAACCTTTACCTTCTATCTTTGTATCATTTCTAAGATAAAAGAGTGGCAAAGACTAGGCAATCAAGGTTTCCCAAGATCACATAGCTGGGAAGTATCCAAAGTCATATCTGAACCCAGATCCTTCTAACTCCAGGTCTGGTGCTCTATTCACTGAGCCATCTATCTTCCCCTACTCAGACTCTTAAAACCCTGTTACCCACTTAAGGGATTACATGACTTACCCAAGGTTGTCCAGCTAGTGAGTAGCATTTCTTTTCCTTATTGGAGTGGGAGGGGTTGGTGATGTTCTAAGAAAGCAGAGAAACAGAGGTAGGAGGTATGGGCTTCACCCCACAGAATAGCTAGTGAGAATCTGCCCTACCCAAGTCATGGGCTCTGGGCAGGATTGTTGGCACCAGAGCCTGGAGAAAAGGGAGAGCAGCCCCTGCCCATTTGTAAACTGGGGCTTTGTTGCATTGTGTTTGGATTTATTGTCTACTTTATCTTTGTAGCCTTAAAGAACCCTTAATTATAGGTTTGCAGCCAGGCCTTAATAGCAGCAAATATGTACTGATTAGAGATGTAGCCCATTGAAATTCCCAAGGCTTCCCACCCTCCTTCCCTGGCCTGCCCTGGCCTGGCCTCCTAGTACATTGTTAGTGTTGCAGAGATGGCGCTTTGCCCTCTTTGGACCCAGTATCTCTACTCTCTCTATACACACTCTGTCTGTCTGTCTCTTTCTCTCTCTTGCTTCTTTTTTTTTTAATCTGTCTGTCTCTGTTTCTATCTCTTATCCTTTCTCCCAAACACAGAGGCTGGTTTCTGAGAATCTGTATGGTACTGAAGATAAACGGTCATATTAACCCACAAAACATGAGAAATTAGACTGAGGGCATGGCAAACTTTGAATGAGTCAAAACTCCCAATCAATGAGTATTTATTGTGTTTGGGCTATTCTTTTTAAGTCAGTTGAACATTTATTCTGTTTCTATCATGTGCCCGGGATTGTGCTTGGGGCTAGGGATGCAAAGTCAGAAATAAACTTGTGTTTGCCCTCAAAGAGTTTACATTTTTCTGTATTTCCTACATTTTCCTGCATGCCTAAAATGTACTTTAGGGAAGCAGGTGGCCCAGTGGCAATTGCTTCCTCTCTCCCCTTCCCAAAAGGTTTTTCTACCCATGCAATTTCGTTATGAGAGTCTATGTGGGCTAAATGCACACTGGCTTGGAAGTCAAGAAATTTGGGTTTTGTCTTGGGCTCAAACACTAGCACATTGACCATGTCATTTTTTCTTAGTGCCTCAGTTTCCCTTTCTGTAAATCAAGTCTAAGAATGTTAGTGTCATAGCAGGGGCGGTTTCTTTTTTCATTCTTGCCTCCCAGCCTTCATCACAGTGTCTAGTAGATAGCAGATGTTTAATAAATGGGTGTCAATTTTAGTTGAATGATGAGAACTTTTGGTCATTTTTTGTTTGTTCTCACTGATAAGCTGTTATGGCGGTTGCTAGTAAACTGCTATGGTATACACAGTCAAGATTTTGAATTGGAAGAGACCTTAGAGGCCATCTAGTCCAATTCCCTTCTGTTTGAGAGGAGGCAATCTATGGCTTCCAAAATGAAATTATCTGCCCTACGGCATACAAGTAGTAATTGGCACAACTAATATTTGAATTCAGGACCTCCACCTCTTAAGAGTTAACTGATTGCTCCCCTCATGCTGTGTCCCATTCCCAAGGTCCTTTTTAGGTCACAATTTTTCTGATTTTGTGATCAAGGACAACCACGAAGGAGAGGCACTAGCCAGGAGGGAAATGGATTGGATAAGTCCCCGCCAAAGCCTAGTTTTCTTGTTTCAGCCCAAGTCCTCCCATCCTTTCTGACTAATGATACATATAGGGTCAACTCAGGTTATTCTCAGCAACAGCCATTCCATTGCTGTCTTGTGGATTTAGCCCATCTGTTGTGCAGGATTCCCTCAAACACAGGCATTGTGTTTATTCTGATTGATTTTGTCCATTTGTTCAAGAATTCTTTCCTTCTTTCCAAATCCTGGTCTTGCCCTCTTTTAGAGTTATGGGTGCTCTAAAGTGTTACCTTCCCCAAAATTCTAAGAGTCAGTCCAGCTTCATATCTGCTTTGGGGCCCAGCCCTATCTGAATCACTGCAGGAGTGATGAGACCCATTGGAAGGGCATTGTGATTCTGGTGTGACATTGGAGCCTGGCCTATCTCAGGGTACATATCTACATTGGCCTTAGAGCTAAAGTAGTATGTGATAAAAAAAAAAATACCAGCCTTGGAATCAGGGTAGTCTTGGGTTCAAATCCTGGCTCTGACACTTATATGAGTATGGACCAGACTAGAAGGACTATCTTGGGTTATAGTCAGGATGGTATAATGGAAAGAGTTATTGACTTATGACTTTGAGACCCTGGATTCAGATTTGCCCCTGCTGTTTATTCCCTGTGTCCCCTTGGGTTGGGTGCTTAATTTTTTCCCCCTCTGGCTTCTAAGTTTCCTTCTTTGAAGTAAAATGAGGATGTTAGATTAAATTACCTCCAAGGCTTCTCTTTGAATCCTTTGAATCCTCTTTGAACCCTTCCTGATCTCCATTTTGGCTACCTTCTACAAGATCCCCCCTAATGCTAGTGACTTTACTCTATGTATTATTTCCAATTTACCCTGTATAGGGCTTGTTTGTACATGGTTTGCATGTTGTCTCCCCCATTAGATTGTGAACTCCATGAAAGCAGAGACTATGTTTTACCTTTCTTTGCAGCTCCACTAGTTAGCACAGTGCTTGGCACATGACAGACACTTAATAAATAATCCTCTACTTAAACTGCCTGAGCCTTAGTTTTCTTATCTGTAAAATGGGAGTAATAATGTTTCTATAGATTATTGTGATGAAAACCCCTTGCAAACTTAATGTACAATGAATAATTTATTTAATTTATTTACATGCCTAAGTTTGGTGAGATGATAAACAGACTATGATGCTTCAGAAGAGAAGTTTTGATCAACTCCGAATTTAGTATATGAAAGGAAGCCTGATGTAGCGGATAGAATCCTAGAGTAGGGGAGAGGGCACCTGGGTTCTAAACCCAGTCCCATCATTTATCAGCTATGTCTTGGGGCCAATCATCTCCCTCCCTTCTCCTTTGAAGAATGAGCATCATAGGCTTTAGAACTGATAGTGACCTTGGGAGACCAGTTAGCTCAAGTCCAGAAAATAATCCCTAACTGACCAATTACCAGTGGTTGGAAAGAAATAATGGAGGGGGAAAACACTTTAGGACGTGAAAAATCTCCAAATGTGAGAAGTGATAGTGATGATAATTTATTTTTAATTTTTTTCTTTTAAAGTTTTTTCCAATTACATGTAAAATAACTTTTAACATTCATTTAAAAAAAATTTGAGTTCCAAATTCTCTCCCTCTCTCCTTCTCTCTCTCCTCTCCTGATTATTTTTTAAGGAAATATACTCTACTTTCATTATTACTAGGCCTATACCTTAAAGTGATTTTCTTTTTAAATGGGGAAAGGACTTTTACACAAAATCATTTATAGCAGCTTTTTTTGTGGGGGCAAAGACCTGGAAACTAAAAGAATGTCTGTCTGTTGATCTATCTATCTGGAAGTGATCCATCAGTTGGAGAATAGGCAAAAAAATTGTTATAGGAATGTGATAGACTCCTAATCTACACTAAGAAATGATAAAGGGGATGGATTCAGAGAAAACTGGAAAAACTTGTATGAACTGATGTAGAGTGAAGTGAGCAGAACCAAGAAAACGATTCATCTAATAATTATTTAGTCATAAAAAAGAAAGAGAAATTGAAGAAGAGGGAAATCCATTACTCAAGTAGTCTTAGAATATTCCGCAAGCCCCAGAGAGGCTGAGTACTTGTGGTGTTTCACATGGGACAGAATTTGATTCCAGATGTCTCCAAACTTCAAATCTGGATCTCCACCTACTAGGTCAGTCTGTCTCTTAGTCACCAAAGATTTATTAAATGCCTGCTATGGACCATTCACTGTGCTAAACTATTCTTTGTTGCTTCTCATGTGGGTTATGTAGTATCTTTTTCTTGTCCAAAGGTTTAGAGCTGGAAGTGACCTTAGAAGTCCAACCTTTCATCATGTGAAAAAGCTAAGGTCAATAGAGGGTGACTGTCAGAGTTACACAGATAGCAAGGGAATTAGAGGATCTTAGGTCTGGAACTGGCCATTTAGCTCATTTTACAGAAGAGGAAACTGAGGCCCAATTTCCTGGGTAGCTAGTTAACATAGAGAATAGAGAGCTAGACTTGGAGTTAGGAAGACCTGAGTTTAAATCCTGCCTCAGACACTTTTATGCTGTGCTATTGTAAGCAATTTATAACCCCTCTTTGCCTCAGTTTCCTCATCTGTAAAATGCAGGTATTGTACTTGATGACTTTTAAGATCCCTCCCAGTTCTTAATCTATGATCCTATGAAGTTAAGAGACTATTTAAGGACCCCATAGACAGTAAGGATCTGAGGCAAGATTTGAACCCAGATCCTCTGACTTCGAAGCTAGTGTCCTTTCCATCATATTGATCAGGGATCCAAATTCAGGTCCTCTGCCCCCCCAAACAATGCTCTTTCTACTCCATTGCAGATTTCCATGCTCCATAAACCCTCTCCCTTTAGACGATAAATTTTATGAGGACAGTGGTTTTTATTGTATTCATCCTTATATCACTGCCAGCAGCAGCTTCTAGAACCCTGCTTATGCATGTTCCACATTTGAATAGTGCTTGCAAAAAGAAGGAAGTAAAGAAGAGGAGAAGGAAGACAGGAATGGAAACTCATCTCTTGTCTCTGCAGAGACATCAGTGACTCCTTTTCCCACCTTGCTGCCAGGCCCAGCAGAGGGGACAGGAGGGGGAACAGATGTCCTATAGCTCCTTTGCCAAATGTGGGATGAAAAGACAGCACAGTTAGGAAGATGAGAGCAGACATGAAGAGATTTTTAGTCAATAACCAGGTCCAGCCAGCAGGCCTGTCCCAATCCTGTCAAAGCAGAAAAGACCAACCAGGGCTGTCGCCCTAGGGAGTGAGAACCAGGGACACGCTCACTGAGCATCCCCTTCTGTTTTGATAGAAGCGTTAAGCAGCATATTCAAGGTGTGGGGCCACAGTGAGGAGATCCATGGATCACCACACTTGGCAGCCAGTCCAGACCTCTGTGTCCCTCCCTGTGAAGAAATTTAAGTTAATCTGGGCTTTTGTTTCCAAATTTGGTTGGAAGGTTGATTTGTTTAAGGAACTGGGAAGGGGACTTGGAGCCTAATCCTTCTCCTTTTTGGACCCATTGTCCTCTCAAGAAACCTTTATCCTGGGACATACCTCTCCTCATTGGTGACTTCCTTCCTGAGGCATCATTTTGGGAGGGACTCTAGCTCATGCTGTATCTTACACTGGACTCTACAGAATCTTTTTTTCCTTACTTACTGCATTTTCCCACCCTGGGAATATTCCTCACACTGTCCTCCCTTCTTCTTGATTTTCAGCACCTCAAATCCATTATATTTCCCCATTAGAATAACAGATCTTTGAACAAAGAGACTCTTGCTTGCTTATATTTGTATAATTAGTGCTTTTTAAAGTGGCCACCACATTGTAAATGCCTAATAAATGCTCACTTGCTCTATCATTCATGTATGTATGTATGTATGTATCCATCTCTATCTCTGTATCTATCTACTTCTATCTTTCTACATATCCATCCATCATCTCTCTCTCCTCCTCCCTCCCCTCTCACTCCTTCCCTCTCTCTCTCTCTGGAAGTGATTTGCCCAAGGTCACACAGCTTCTTAGAAGAACTAGGTAGAATACATTTTTCCTGATACTCACACTAACCTTGGGAAGTTAGTAAGCCATGTATTTTTATTACTATTTCCTGACTGAAGAAACTGAAGTGGAATGAAATTCCATGACTTGCCTCCAGGGCAGGAAGCAGGATCTAGTCACATCCTAGGATACCCCTATGGAGAAGACTTTGTGGGCTGAGTGTCTTAAGGCTCACATCCCCAGACCATCAGGTGAAGGCTCTGTCTGAGGTAAGTGTTCTCCTGGGCACAGCCTGGCGGAGTTACTAATGTGGAAGTCTCAGGATCCCATCTCTCAGGGGCAGGGCCCAGGGGAGCCCTGTTTAGCAGGTGGCTTGCTCCCCCTCCCCAGGGCATCCCGGGCTCTATTCCCCCCAGGCTCATTTGTGGCTTGGCACAGATGGCCCAATAAGGTATGGGCTCTGATGCTTGTGCCTGCTTTGCTCTTTTGCCAGGAAGATAATGCTTATGAATATTCGTGATGATGATGATGATGATGAGCTTCAGGGAATATGGAGTCAAGGGACAGAGACCACAGGATGATAGGATATTAGGTTTAGAACTGGAAGGGTCCTCAGAAGTCTTTTAGGTTCACTGCATTCGATTTACAAATGAGAAAACTAGGGACTCTAGAGGTTAAGTTTTAAATGACTTGGCCAGATCATTTATTCTGTAAATGAGTGAGGTAGGATTCAAATCCATTCTTTCAGATGCCACAGCCAATGCTACTACTCAGATATCATGTGCCACCTCTCATGAGGAAAGCATTTCTCTTGTCCCAACTATGCATACATGTCATGGTTTGGGATTGACTCAGGCCAGAACTCTCAGGCTGGCAAAGGATGCTTTTGTCTTCCTCCTTCCTCACTTATCTTCCAGTGCCCCTGGCTGCCTCTGAAATCTCCTGTAGGTCCCCTTCCTCTTTGTGGCAGTGAGGCCTGAGGAAGATGTTAGCTAGCAATATTGTGTTTTCATTTGAGCCTTTGGACACAGGGGCTTGGATATTGGAGAGATCTGTAAGAACTCTTAGTTCTTGGCTGCACTTTGTCTCTGGGAATCAAAGGATCACAGACTTAAATATATAATGACCTTTAGAAATCATCTAATCCAATCCTTTCATTTTATAAGGAGGAAATAAGGCCCAGAGAGAGATCACAGATTTATACCTGGAAGAAACTTTAGAGGTTATCTGGTCTAACCCTTTCATTTTGTGTTTATTCTGCCTATTTAGTTTTAAATAATATTGTTTCCCAAATTACATAG
Organism: Gracilinanus agilis; assembly: GCF_016433145.1. Lineage (NCBI taxonomy): Eukaryota > Metazoa > Chordata > Mammalia > Didelphimorphia > Didelphidae > Gracilinanus > Gracilinanus agilis. Next base: position 54,506,589 of record NC_058130.1, read on the forward strand.
ACAAATAATTGTTAGCTTTCATTTAGAAAACTTCGAGTTCCAGATTCTCTTTCTTTCTCCTCTCCTCCCCTCTCCCTGAGACAGTAAGCAATTTGTTAAGGGTTATGCAAGTACCATCTATGCAAAATATATTTACATATTAGTCATATTGTGAAAGAAAACAGAGACTAAAAAAACCCATAAAAAATAAAATGAAAGATATTATGCTTCAATATGCATTCAGACTCCATCAGTTCTTTCGCTGGAAGGAGGTGGCATTTTCCATCATGAATCCTTTGGAATCGTCTTGGATCATTGATTGTATTGTTGAGAATAGTTAAGCTATTCCCAGTTGGTTGTCTTACAATATTGCTGTTACTGTGTATAATGTCCTCCTGGTTCTGCTCACTTCATTTTGCATCAGTTCATGTAAGTCTTTCCAGACAACCCCTTCATTTTATAAGAAGTAACCTGAGGCCCAGAGATGGATCATTAATTTAGAGCTAGAAGGGACATTAGAGGTCATCTAGTCCAACCTTACCATTTTACAGGTAAGGAAATCGAGGCCTAGAGAGGACAAAAGACTTATCCAAGATCATCTTTTTAATACTACTAATAACCAATCAATATTTATTAATAAAGTGATGATAGCCAATCAACATTTACTAGTAAGTATTCATCAACAATGTTATATACATGATAATGGCAGCTATCATTTATAGAGCTTTTGTGTTTGCAAACCATTTTATATACAGTATATTTGAGAGAACCTTTTGAGAGAGTTTAAGTGTTTTTTTTCTTGGGTCATACTTTCAGTAAATTCCTGAAACAAGATTTCAAACTCAAGTCATCAAAAAAAGATATACCCAAGTCTTTAAGTCTGGTGGTATATCCATTATGCTGCCTCCTATATCTAACTCATGATGCCTTACCTGCAAAAAGCAGATATACATAGAGATTTCTCCTTCCTCCCTGTAGTGAAGAAGGTTGTAATAAAGATAATCTTATTTTTTAAAACCCTTACCTTTTGTCTTAGAGTCAATACTGTGTCTTGGTTTGAAGACAGAAGAGCAGCAAGGGCTAGGGAATGAGAGTTGAGTGACTTGCCCAGGGTTACCCAGCTAGGAAGTGTCCGAGGTCAAATTTGAATCCAGGATCTCTTATCTCTGGGCCTGGCTCTTAATTCACTGAGTCATCTAGCTGCTCCAAGATAATAATAATGATGATAATGTTTTCAATCAGTCTCTAGAAGACGAGCTTACACCTGAGTATTCTAAATTATTTTTTATTAAAACAGCTATTTTCTCCATTTGTGTGAATGTCTGTAGAACATTAAATATAAAAGAATGATAATCAGACATCAGCCATTTATTGAGCCACTATGATATGCCAGACCCCCGAGATACAAAGATGAAAATCCAATGTTCTTGCCTTCAGAGAGCTTAGCAGGTGGTGACTTGTTTTCTGATAGTTTCTATCTGAATCCTATAAGTCAAAAAATATTTAGTGTTGACTCTGTGCCAGGTACTATGTTGCAAAGAAAGGCAAAAACCACAGTGTCTACCCTCATATTCTCACACTTTAATGGGGGAAACATCAAGTATACATAATACCTATAGGATACAGTATATATTGAGAGCCCCCAAATCTGATAAGGGTAGGTTCTATTCCTGGGTTCCTAGGGTGGGGGCAGGAACTCAGAAGCTTTATTACAGAAGGTAGGATTTGAGCAAAGTCATGAAGGAAGTCTGGGACTCAGAAAGGAGGAGGTGAGGGTGTTGCTGAGAAATATAAGACGTCAGATATAATTATAAGAGAAATAGTAATAATAGCTGACACTTTCACAATTCCTTAGAGTTCAGAAAACACTTTACATACGTATTCTTATTTCAACTTCACAGTGACCCAGTGACAAAGGAAGTTGAGGCAGGTGTTCACTCCCATTTTTTCAGATTAGGAAATGGAATCTCAGAAAAGTTAATGACTTACCCAAGGTCATATAGTTAAAGAAGTATTGGAGGAGGGATGAGAACTGGTCTTCAGGTGTTGCTGGTATGATCACTGATCTCTTTGTTGCTAATATGGTCACTGACCTCCTCATCGCTGGTATGACCACTTGCCTCCTTGTTTCTGGTCCTTCTCTTGAGTCTAATTTTTACTAAACTACTTACTTGATATTACTAGCTATGGGACCTCCAGCAAGTTGTTTCAACCTTCTGGACCTTGATTTTCTCATTTGTAAAATCCCACCACTCTTACTAAGAGCTAATAATAATAGCTAACATTTATGCCATGTCACTTATGTGCCTGGGACTGTGCCAAGCACTTTATACTTACTATTTCATTTGAACCTCACAATAACCCTGGGATATAGGTTCTATTATTATACCCTTTTCATAAATGAGCAAACTGAGGCAAATAGATGTTAAGTGACTTGTCTACGATCATATAGCTTGTAGGAGTCCAAGGCTGGATACCAGCTAACTCCTTGTCACATCTATGAGATTGTTCTATTTGTAATTATTTAAGGAGGACTTGTTCTGGGCAAAGTTCCATGCTAGGTTCTCTGGGAGATGGAATAGAGATATCCAACATGGCCACTGTCTTCTGGGAGCTTCAAGTGTACTTGGGGGAGGTTTACATGAATCAGTTAAAGTCACACAGCAAATCTTTATGTGATTCAGTTGCATTGCTAAGCATTTATTAGGTGCCTCCTGTAAGCAGAGTCCTGTGCTAGGCATTAGGGAAGAACATTTAGTTAAGACACCACAGTCTGTGCCCTTATAAAGTTTATAATCTAATAAAGGAATGAAACATAACAATCAAATAACTCATGTGCAAGACAATCTTAAACAAAAGCTAGCTAGGTGGTACAATAGGGCTCTGGGTCTGGAGTCAGGAAGAATTGCATTCAAATCCATTGTCAGACATTTACTAGCTGTGTGACAAATCACTTACTCTCTGTTTGCTAAGTTTCCTCAACTTTAAAGTGAAGATAATAGTAGCATCTGCCTTCTAAAGTTGTTGTGAAGATTAAATGAGACTATCTTTATAAAGCACTTAACACAGTGCCTCAAATACAGTAGGTGCTTAATAAATGCTGGTTTCTTCTTTCCAATTTGAGTTCCAAGGCTGAAGGGGATGGGGGTAGAGGTAGAATAAATGGAGGGAATCAAAGAAGGCTTCACAGAGGAAGTAGCATTTGAGTTGGAATTGAAAGGAATTCAGTAGGTGGAGAGGTAGGAGGGAAGGCATCCTGTTCAAATGCACAGAGGTGGGAAAATAGATGACATATATGAGATTTCAAATATGGTGAGTCAATGGTGCTGGTGGGATATGCTGGCATTCAAAGTGAGCTTTGGACTCTAGAAGAGAAACAGGCCTGGAAATAGAGATCTGGGAATCTTCTGCTCTAGGTGGCAGGTCTATCAGCACAAATGGATTAGATTTCCAAGGGAGCTGAAAGCAAAGGCCAGACACCTGCCTTCAGGGATCAGGACAGAGAGCTATTGATGGACACAGAGAAAGGGTCATTTCAGGGAGGTATGCAGAGATCCCAAAGCTACAGAGTCTCTGAAGCCAAGAGATCCAATGGGAGATGTTGTTCAGATGTTGTATAGAACTCTGGTAACCTCTTCCCACCTGTTAGAATGTGAACTACCTGAAGGAATAAACTGATTTTATCTTTCTAACATCAGAGCATAGCACAGTGTCTGGCACAGAGAAGACACTTCATAAATGTTTTTTGATTTGATAAGCGATTTTACTAGGCAATCATAAACTGCTCCTGTTTCACCAATAGTGGGGGCCAGGGAACTATGAGGGTCTCCTGAGGGACCATGGTACCTTATTTCTTTTTTTTAACCCTTATCTTTTGTCTTAGAATTAATACTGTGTATTGATTGGTTCCAAGGCAGAAGAATGGTAAGAGCTAGGCAATTGGGGTTAAGTAACTTGCCCAGGGCCACACAGCTAGAAAGTACCTGAGACTAGATTTGAATCCAGGATCTCCTGACTCCAGGTCTGGCTTTCTATCCAATGAGCCACTTGCCTGCACCCATGGTATCTTCCTTTTCCACTCATGATCGCCATGGGGACTTGCAAAGGGAGCTGCTGACTCCTCTGTCCCCCATGTAAACATTGTCACATCATTTGTCTCCATCACTTCATCCAAGAAACCCAGAGGCTGTGTGCAGGTTACAGCTGGCACTCCGTGGCCATATGGATTTCATGCAGAGAATAGGTTTTAATGAGTGAGTGACAGAGTTATCTTCTCCATTCTCTACTACCTTCGCTTCTTGTACAGACCACTTTTGGGAAGTCGGGTCTGCTTATGAAAGCAGCCCAGGGCCTGGGCACTGCAGGGCCTCCTTCCTGGGGCTGTGTGCAGGTGGGTGGGTCCTGGAAACACTCATAGAACAGGAGAAGGAGGTGGTATAGTTGTGGGAGTGAGTGTGAAATAAGTCCAAGGCTGGTGAATATGTGGGCATGTGGCTCCTTCCTTGGGATTCAGATCACCCACACTGGATGTCTCATTGTCCAGGAGAACTGGATTGAACTGCAGAGATCTAGAGACCAAATTCCACCTTCAGGCATTTTGAATAGCTTGGCGTAATGGAAAGAGAACCAGGGCTTTTGGAACCACTGAGTCACAGATTGAGAACTGGGAAGGACATTAGATGCCATCTAGTCTAATTCTCTTCTTTTACAAATGAGAAAACTTCATGCCTAGGAGATGAAGTGACTATGACTTATACAAGGTCCTACAGGTAGTGAGTAAGAAAGCCAAGATTTGAATGTAGGTCATCTGGATCCAAGTCTAGTTTTCCCCCCATGATTCCAGTCTCAAAAGATATAGGGGTCCGTCTCAGATACATTGACTAGCTGTGTGACTGTGGCTAAATCACTTACCCACTCAACTCAGATCAACTCGACAAATGTTAATATGTCCTGACCATTTGCAAAGCACTGTGCTAGGCACTGAAGATGATAAGAACAAAAGAAAGTAGTCTCTTGTCCTCAAGAAGCTTCCAATCAACTAAAGCTTCATATTCTGCATCTGCAAAGTGGGAATAACATGGTTTCTATCAGCCTCATTGAGTTGCTATGAGGAAAGGACTTTGAAAATTTACTAGACCTTCACCGGGAGAGAAGGATCATGTTTTATCTGCACTTGGCATCTCCTCTAGTGCTTGGTATATTGTGCCCAGTAGACACTCAAGAAATTTGTTTTGATTCTTTATTGAATCAATTTAAAATGCTGTAAAATTGAACTATTCTCATTTTTAGGACTATTACTAAAGTAGCAGGCTGCCTTCCTTTGGTATCTATTAAGAAATTCAGGGGGCAGCTAGATGGCTCAGTGGATTGAGAGTCAGGTCCAGAGACAGGAGGTCCTGGGTTCAAATCTGGCCTCAGACACTTCCTAGTTTTGTGACCCTGGGCAAGTCACTTAACCCCCATTACCTAGCCCTTTATCGCTCTTCTGCCTTAGAACCAATTGATTCTAAGATGGAAAGTAAGGGTTAAAAATAAAAAATGTTAAGAAATTTACCTACCAGGGTGGTCTGGAGATAGGAGGTCCGAGATTCAGATCTGGCCTCAGATAATTCCTAGCAGTGCGACCCTGGTCAAGTCACTTAAGCCGCATTGTCTAGCCCTTACTGTTCTTTTGCCTTGGAACCAATACTTACTATTGATTCTAAGATGGAAGCTAAGGATTAAAAAAATTCACTTACACTTGGGAAAAGCTAGGGGACATAGTAGAGCAGTGGATCTGGAGTCAGGAAGACCTGAATTCAATTCCAGCCTCAGACACTTGGCTGTATGACCCTGTGCAAGCTCCTTAACCTTTATTTGCCATTCTTTCCCCATCCACAAAATGGGATTATAATAGTACTTACTTCCTAGGGCTGTGGTGATGATAAAATGAGATAATATTTGCAAAGCACTTTGCAAATCATAAAGGATGATAGAAATGCAAGCTATTATTATCATTATAATTCAGACTTACCTGCTTAGTTTTTCCCACATCTGATACCCAAGCATTATTATTATAAAAGATACAATTTAACTTGAATAAATCAATGATATGAATTTTATGAAAACTCTTGCCTTCCACCTTAGAATCAACACTATATATTGAACTCAAAGGCAGAAGATCGGTAAGGGCTAGACAATGGGGATTAAGTGATTTTCTCAGGGTTATACATCTAGGAAGTGTCTGAGGCCAGATTTGAACTTAGGACCTCAAGTCTCTAGGCCTGGTTCTCTATCCACTGAGCCACCCCCTGAACAAGCATTTTGAAAGCATCAATTATGTCACATATACTGTGCTAAGTGCTGGTGGTAGAAAGAAAAAGAAAAATCGATTCCTGCCTCAGCAAGCTTTCATTGTAGGTAGATACATACAGAGTAGATGGATGTCAACCTTAGAGGGGGAGGCAGAAGCAGTGAGGGATACTGAATAAACTCTCCTGCAGAACTGAAAGAAGCCATAGATTATAAGAGGCCAAGGTGAGCAAGAACATTCCATGTTTGAGTGGCCACCAGTGTAGCCTCAAGCATGAAGAATAACAAATGGACCAGGATGGCTAGATGATAGAATGCAGTGAGGGGAGTAATACTGAAGAAGACTAAGATGATAGTAAGGGATAAGGTTGTGAAGGGCTTTAATAGTCAAACAGGAGTTTAAATTGGATCCCAGAGGTTTTAGGGAACCATGGGAGTTTGCTGCATTGGAGGAGATGGGTGACATATTCAGACCTACATTTTTTATTTTTGGTATGGGGCAGATTTTGGAGTTGGGAGAGACTTGAAGTAGGGAGACCAGTTAGAGGTTTGTGCAGTGGTCCAGTTGAGAGGTGATGATGCTCTATTTTAGGATGGTAGTGACAGGAGTGGAGAAGAGTGAGATTATGGGAGAGATGTTATAGAGAAAGAAAGAAATGTCAAAGTTTGGCAATTCCTTAGATACAGGGATGTGGGAAACAGAGAAGGTCCCAAATAGAGAAGATAAATACAATCAAGTTCCAAATGCCCTTGGGCCATTTTCTACCCTGTCCCCATTCTATCTTTTTCTCCTATGACTCTTTTCCCTTTTAGAGATTTTTGTTTCCCTTCCTGGTACAAATTTGGCATCAGATGACCTGGTTTGGTTACCAACTTTGCTATTCTATCTATGTGATATTGGGTTAGCCTGTCTTATCCCTGGGCCTCAGTTTCCTAATTTGTAAAGTGACCCATTTGCACCTAATGGCTTCCAAAGTCCATTTTCCCTCTAAATTTGATTGTTCCCTGTCACCCTCTGCTTCCCATTAGCTCAGAGCCCCTGCTTGTTGTCCAGTCCTATTTGTGACCCTCTACTGGGTTTGAGAGGCTATGCTTCAGGATGTCTTTGTCTGCTCTGAGAATGTCTTGTCTGCTTTTAGTAATACATATTTTAGCCATCTGTCCAAAGCCTCTGTTCAGCACTTCATTGTCCAGAAGTGCCCTACCAGACTCTGTAAATGACCTGGTCTCTGCCCTCTAGGAACTTAGCACCCATAAACTGAAACAGAGGATTGATTGCCCATGGGGAAGCCAGGGATGTGAGGAGCAAGGAGGCCTGGCCTGGCTCCCATCAGTTTTTTCATCTGGGAAAGCCTTGAGGGTCGTAGTTAATTTCTCTTTCTCCATGGCCTTCCAAAATAGGAAGAACTGATATCCATTTTGAGAACTGGAAGCAATCATAGAGATCAGTTGGTACAATCCCTGCATTTGACAGAGGAGGAAACTAAATCTAGAGTGAGAAAATGGTTTGCCCTAGGTCATACATCGGGAAGAAATAAAGACAGGATTTGATCTTGGATCTTCTGCTCTGCACTCTTCCCCCATCCACAAGACTCTAATGTCTCCCTGAGATGTGAGTGTCATGTTGGGTCTTTTTTCTCTCCTCCTTCACACATGGAGCATTAGGTTTAGGGACAGGTGGGTAATTTAGCTTCCCTCCGATGATTCACAGGGGCCAACTTTAGAAAGCTTCAGAGAAGAAGAATAGGAAAGAAGAATAGAAGGGCAACTTGAGAGTTCAATAGAAATACTTTGGCTTAGAAGACTTTTTGCATGTGGGTGAGTGTGTGCATGGGGAGGGATAGTTTAAGTAGGAGATGAATTAATATATATTTGATGTTGCCAAGGGTAGTTCTGGCCTATAAGGAAGTTACCTTGTGTCAGACACCAGTGGCCTCCTCTGTTTCTTGCTTTCCCCCCCCCCCCACTGCCCCAAATTTCTTCCTTTCTTGAGAATCTTCCTTGACCCTAGAAAACATAAGATGGCTAAATGGGGCACTAGATAGGGGGCTGGAACTGGAATCAGGAACACCTGAGTTTAAATGTGGTCCCAGACATTTAATAGCTTTGTGACCTTGGACAAGTAACTTAAGTATGTTTTCTTAATTATAAAATAGAAATAATACCTATTTCCCAGCATTGTTGTGAGGAAAGAATGAGTTAATAGCTGTAAAAAACTTTGTAAAGTCTTATTGTTGTTATTATTATGAATAAACAGTTTTATTTTGGTTTTGCTACAAAACTTGTAATCTCTCCTATTTTATAAGACCAAAGGAAGTAAAACTATAAAGTACCCTTGAAGTTCATCCTTTCCTTCCTTTACAAAGGAGAAAAACTGAGTCTCAGACTGTTTACTACAACATAGACTTAGGACTGAAGGGGATTACAGAGTCTGTCTAGACTAAGCTCCTCATTTTATAGAGACTAGCAGAGGTTAAGTGACTTCTTCAAGGTCACACTGGAAATTGATGTAGTCCTGGGATTTGAACCAAGGTCATCTGACTTCAAAGCAGTCACTGTTGCCATGTTATCTCCTGACAGATATTATTTAGTATTCCTAATAGTTCTTATTCTCAATCCAATATTTTCTCCTGTATATTCCAAGGGAAACTTCATCTCCTACCTCAGGATTTCCAAGGTGGGCAGTACCTTTGTTCATGTGCCTGCTTTCCTAAGCAACATTTTGCTTCTTCCAGACCTGCTTTTTTTCCTTCTGACTCAAATCCTGTTTTTTCCATGGAGCCATATTTAACCTAGAATTTAAACAAAGAAATTCATGGGTGTTTTGGACCAAGCTATAACTCCAGAAATAATTGTGGGTCATGAAGAAATGTGTTTGGGAGTCAGAAGAGAAAATGGAGTGGATCTTCCAGTTGGGGTAAAAATACCCCAGGGGGCAGGTGGGTAGCTCAGTGGAATGAGAGTCAGGCCTAGAGACAGGAGGTCCTAGGTTCAAACCCGGCCTCAGCCACTTCCCAGCTGTGTGACCCTGGGCAAGTCACTTGACCCCCCATTGCCCACCCTTACCAATCTTCCACCTATGAGACAATACACCAAAGTACAAGGGTTTAAAAAAAATACCCCAAATACTCAGATATGACTATTTGCAGGAATAAAGTGGATAGAGCAAAAGGTAGGAGGGATCAGGCCGAGGGTTTGAATTCTGATCAAATGGGTTTAAATGACTTCCTTGAGTTACACAGCTAGAAAGTGTCTTAGGCTAGGTTTGAACCCAGGTCCTCCTGACTCTGGGCCTGGAGTTCTATCCACTGTGCCACCCAGCTGCCCCTCTCCATTTTTTTTCAAATATGGTCTTCTTTTATGCATTGAGAAAGGGGATGTGATCTCATTCATTTTTCAGTCCCCAAGTATCATTGAGCACCTTTGATGATGCCAGCCCTATGATATGCTTTCCTTAGACTTTCTTTGTTGTCCCACTATCTATCCATGAGGGTGAATAGATAACCAAAAATTTTAAAACATTTTGTAATTTTTTTAGGGAGGTATATTTATTTTTGCCAATTGGACTTTCTAGAATCTTGGGAATTTATATCTGTGAGCAGCAGGATATAATGGAACACTTGATTAAGAATTTGGAATAGAAAGGTCTAGACTTGCCTCAGCCAGTTTCTTGGCCTCAGTTTTTTCATCTTCAAAAGATGTTTAGATACTGATGGGCTAGATGAATAATGATAATAATAATAAATACCTAACATTTATCTATTGCCTTAAAGTTTATAACATTAAACATATGTGTGTATATCTCTATTTATGAACTCTCCTTTGATCTTTACAACCATCTTCTGAGGTAGGTTCTTTTATTATTCTCCTGCCCAGATAAGGAAACTGAGGCTAAAAGGAGTAGGTTAACATAGCTAGTATGTGTGTCTGAGGTCACATTTTAACTTAGGTCATGCTCACTTCAAGTCCCATACTATTCCCAAAGTGGGCGCTACTGCCCCCGGTGGGTGCTGTAGCAGTCTAGGGAGGCAGTGATTGCCACAGGTGAATTTATCTTTCCTATTAATTGCTATTAAAATTAAAAAAAAAAACTAATTTCCAGGGGGCTAAGTAATATTTTTTCTGGAAAGGGGGCTGTAGGCCAAAAAAGTTTGGGAACCACTGGCTTAAATCATCTAGCTGCCTTGAGAGGGAAAATTAGGATTTCATGGAGGATGTGTGCCTTCATCTAGAACTTAAAGTTTAGATGGGTAGCTGAGGTCCCAGAGGTCCCTTTTAGCACTAAGTTTCTACTTTCATAAGGTTCTGCGATTCCACAAATCCGTAATTCAGGGATGCTAAGTTATTAAAACAACTCTGTTGCCCCATGACATCCTTTATTTTCCCCTACCACTAGCTTTGTAAAATTGATTTCTACATGGTCTGAAATGAGGAATTCAGAGCAAATGGTTGAAAAGGTCTTAAAAATCAGAGTGCTCATGGAAAGGGGACTGGTTTATTTAGCAACAAAAACTAGACTCTTTTTTTTTTTTTTTTTTGTGATTCAGGGAGTTTTACTTCATTTCCCCCAGTGCCACATAAGGCCAACATCATTGATAAAAACTTCTGTTTTGTACCATACTAGCACCAATAACTAGCTGGGTAGCTGGCCCATAAGCAAATATTTATGTATATTTACAATTGGTAAAGAGACATCATTTATATTTATAAGCTTTGAGGGTAAAATAATGACCTAAATAAACCCCAACCTCAAAAATATCAGAACTTATGTGAAAAAAAGAACATGGTCTCATTCATGGTAGTCAACTTGGGAAGCCATAACTTTATTCTATGATATGGCCTTTGGTCAGAGTAATGAGAGGCAACATAGACTCTAGAGTCACGGATTCACAGAATGCAGAATTAGAAGGGACCTCAAAAGCCCTGGAGATGAGTGTATATGTATATGAACACACACACACACATACACATATATGCCCAAATATATATATATATATTTGGGCAAATATATATAAGCAAAAATCCCTTCTTCTACAGGTATGACAGTTGCTCATCTTAATGACCTCTGGCAAACGGAACCCCCTACTTCCCAAGAAATCCCATTCCATGAATAGACAACTTATAATTATTAGGAATTCCCCCCCCCCAAACAGCAAACCTAAATTTTCTATGTATCAGTTTGATTTTCTACATATCAACCGATTTGCATAGTGACTTAACAGATATTATCTCATTTTGTCTTGGTTCTGCTTTTTGGAGGGCCAAATGGACATTCTGAAGAACTGTTCAGAGCTTAACCTGGGCATTTCTAGCTGTGTTACCCTGGCCATGGTGCTGAACCCCAGTTTTCTTGCCTATAAAATAGTTATAAGGTTACTTGTGCTACCTACTTCAAAGACTTTGTGAACCTGAAAATACAGAATTGTCAAAACATTGTGGAAACTCCCTTTTGGAAATTCTCTTCAAAAGAAAATGAGCCTTAAATCTTTATGTTTGTGTCTCCCCATTCAATCATGCACTTTATTTGCCAGAGTGAGTTCTCAACAACTTTTAACTGTTTCTGCTTTCTAGAGATAATGGTTTGCCAACTGAAACTATTTAAACAAATGGGCTCAAGGCTTTGAAGACTGTTTCCAGAGAGGCAGCTTCATAATATGTTGATTTGTGGTTTCTTTGTTAGAATTAGAGTACAAATAGACAAAAAAAGAAAATTCAGCCATCTGTACACCTGATACACTTTATGATACAGTATCTAACTTTGACATCTTTGCTACCTTGTTTGAGATAGAGCCTCTGGTAAATGGGTAAATAGGATAAAATTTCATTTCCTCTTAAGTACAGAATAATCATTTATGGTTAGGGTATTTGATGTCTGAAATAATTAGTTTTGCATTATTCTTGGAAAAAACAACAACTGAGAAATTTCTTGTTGCCAAGCATCAGATTAGTGGAATTAGACTACAACTGTGACTTCTGGGAGTGCTAAGAGCTTTGATAAATTAAAGCATTTAACCCCAAGATATTCCATTTACCAACAGTATCTACTTGTCTGTGTATCTCTAAGTCCTGAGAGGAGGGTCTTGGTTAGACTCAGGCTGCTCCCAAACTCTTTGCTTCATGCCTCATCCTTCACTGTCACCACTAATTAAACTGTCAGGGTCCTTGATTCTGCTGAAAGCACTTTTTGGTGGTTTTGCATTATAGGTGTGTGTGTGTGTGTGTGTGTGTGTGTGTGTGTGTGTGTGTGTGAGAGAGAGAGAGAGAGAGAGAGAGAGAGAGAGAGAGAGAGAGAGAGAGAGTGCCAGAGAGAAACACAGAGAGTCTGTCTGTGTATGGTTGACTGGATTACTCTTTTTGTGGCTATATTAACTTAAAAAACCCTTCCCTTCTACCTTAGAATGTTAGTATTCACTCTAAGGCAGAAGAGCATATGAGCTAGGCAACGGGGGTCACGGCACTACGCGCCAGTACTAAATTCTGGGGATGCAAAGAAAGACCAAAATATTGTCCCTACTTTTTTGAAACTCATATTCTAATGGAAAATGCAAATAACTATGACTATATTAACTCAATATATACTTATACTATACCTTTATCTTTTAAAAAAACAATCCTTACTTTCTTTGGTAGCAAGAACTCTAAGATAGTCATGGACTAGGAAAACAGGGTTAAGTGATTTGCCCAAGATCACACAACTAGGAAGTATCTGAGGTCACATTTGAACGCAGATCCTTCAAACTCTAAGTCTGGTGCTCTATTTACAGTACCATGTAGCTACTCCTATACCTATATCTTTATCTCTGACTATGCCGGTGTTTGTCTATACTTAAACTTGTATCTTGAGTCGAGTCTACATTTCATTCAGAAAGAGGCCAGTCATTCTTCCTGATAGTTTTCTGTTATTATGATCGGTCATTTGATTTATCAGAGTTTTCAAATCTTTCAATATTTTTTGCCTTTACAATGCTGTTATTGTATAAAATTGTTCTTCTGGTTCTGTTCATGCCACTGTGCTTCAATTCATCAGTTGAATTGATTCAGCTCTTCTGAGGTTACTTTGAACCCATCCCTATCATCATTTCTTTCTTTCTTTGTATAAACCCTTACCTTCCATCTTAGAATATCAATACTGTGTATTGGTTCCAAGACAGAAGAATGGTAAGGGCTAGGCAGTGCGGATTAAGTGACTTTCTCAGGGTTGCAAATGTATGTAGTGCCTGAGGCCAATTTGAACCCAGGTCCTCTTGTCTCTGGATCTGGCTCTCAATCCACTGAGCCACCTATCTACCCCTGTAATTATTTCTAAGACACAGTAATATTTCATGACATTCATATAACATCATTTGTTTAGCCATTCCCACATTGATGGGTTCTTTTGATTCTTTCATGCTAAAAATCATTGTGTGCCCATGACTGGCACACTGTGTAGACCTGATTAGAGTTGAAGGATGATGGCAATCAGAGATGCTCACATCTGTTGAGCACTTTGCAGTTTTCAAAGTGCTTTTCCTCTAACATCCCTACGAGGTAAGGAGAATGATATTATTCTTCCCACATTACAGCTGAAGAAACTGAAGCTCAGAGGGGGTGAAGCGACTTGACTGTATATCACATAGTTTGTAAGAAATCAAATCAAGATTTGAACTCAGAGTTTCTGACTTCTCATTTAGTATACCTCTGAAGACAACAATGGTCCAAGTCAGCTACAGTGATCCAGACAATGGGGTGAGGGAAAAATATCTATGAGATCATATTAAAAGGGAAAGTATACATTTCAATCTAGGCAGATAAAGGCTGAGAAGGATATGGCAGAATTCACCTTATCTTTTAAGGATTAAAATGGTCATTTTCCCTCTCTGGGTTCTCAGTTTTCTTATTTGTAAAATCGGTTAATAATAAACATTTATTAAATCCCTGTCAGGGAAATGTGCTAAACCCTGGGGATTCAAATAGAGACAAAATCCGTGCCCTCAAGGAGCTTACAGTCTAATGGGGGAGACAACATGCAAACAAAGAAAGTGATATAGATGATAAATAAGAAATAATTAAGAAAAAAAGCACTAGAATTAAGAATGCTTGTAGAAGGCTTCCTGTAGAAGTTGGAATTTTAATGGGAACTTAAAGGAAGCCAGGAGGATCAGTAGAGGGAGCAAAGGAAGTGAGAGAATTCCAGGCATGGGGGCCAGTCAGAGAGAATGCTGGGAGCCAAGAGATTCAGTGTTTTGGACTCAGGGACCTCTGATGTGTCTTTCCTCTAAATGCAAAATGTGATCCTTTGGGACCAGATGATCATTGTGGCATAATAGAGACAGCCTGAGTTAAGGAAACATGGGTTCAAATTTGACTTCTGACAAATACTGGCTATGGGACATTGAGTAACTCTGATAATCTTCATTAAGACTATAAATTGTGAGTGGGTGCCAATTTGTATTAGTGTAGCAATTTTCCTTACTGGAGTTTCCCATACCGATCAAATCACATTAAAACCATAATGATTCCAGAATTCTGGAACTAAGAATATGCTTACTCAAGTCATGATAGACTAGATTTCTTTGAAGTATGGTGTAAGAGAGTTAGGACCCCCAGATTCTGAACCTATTTGTGTCCCTAACTGGCTGTGTGACCTTGAACTTTCTTTTCTCTGCTCCTTACTTCTCTTATTTTAAAAATAATGGTATTGGATCAGATGTTCTCTCAACTCTTTTCTCACTCTAACATCCTATAATTATGGACTTTGTTTTGTGACAAATGATAGGAAGTACTACTTTTCATTATAAACTTATGGACCTCATTAATTCAAAAGATGTACTTGAGAAAACTATGTTTTGGTAAGAATTTGGGCAGATTCTTAGCCAACTGAATTTTCAAATGTCCATGATGTTTCAAGAGTGAGAGAAATTGATATTTGGGAGTATGACTGCCATATTCTCTTAGGAAAATTTCCTTCTTCACCTTTCAGAGACAGAGAATATTGAGATGGATAGACAATGAATCGTAAGCTTTTGAAGGCAGGAATTGTTGTAATTCCCCAAACACTAGCATAATGCCCTTTATTTAGTGAACCATTTATAAATGTTTGTTGAATTCAACTTAAATATATTATTTCATCAATACTGGTGCCCCTAATAGTATAGAAAATAGTACATTCATATTTTCTCATTCTATTTGATTCTTGTCTTTTTCCATAAATTCTCTAGGGGAGACTTTTAAACAAGTATATTCAAGATCTTCTTTTGGACCTTTTGTGTTTCTTTGATGTGTTTGGCCTTTTCCTACATGACTTATCTATCCTTTTCCTTTTCTGATCATACTCATTTTTAATTTTCTGTTTTACACTATTATTTTTTAAAGATACAAAACTTTACTTTTCATCTTAGAATCAATACTAATACTGTATGTTGGTTTTAAGGGAAAAGAATGGAAAAGGCTAGCAATGGGGGTTAAGTGACTTGCCCAGGGTCACAGAGCTGAGAAGTCTATGAGGCCAGATTTGAATCCAGGACCTTTCATCTCTAGGCCTGGTTCTTAACCCACTGAGCCACCTACCTGCCCATTTTGTGCTATTTCTTTTATGCAAGTGATCATTGATGCCTTGTGGTTGCCTGCTTATTACTGCCTGTACCTTTTCATTGCTACTACCACAAAGGGAAGAAGTTATCCTCCTCCAGTATAGGCCATCTCATCTAAGCAATGCCACCTCGGAATTCTCTGTTCTTATTTTAGCTATTAGAGGGAAACAAGAAAGAAGGAAATTAAGTTTATGGTGGATAAAGCAACAAGGACCATTGTATTTGGGCAAAACTTTCAAGTTTCAAAGGAAAGAAGGAAATAGGGATGAGGAACCTTGTCCCTCTGTGCGCTCTGGTTAAAGTGGCTTTCTGCAGGAATCTTATGGTTAGCAGATCAGAAGTGCTTGTAATGACATAGTGCCTCTGCTGCAGAGATCACCTGCTGCAAGTGCTTCCTTTCCCCTCAGGATACTCACATAAACACAGACCCTCCAGTCAGTCTACAGTTCCCATACAATGAGAAATATGTCCTAAATAAGCCTTCCTCCTTCCTGAATTTTCTTTTCTTAAAAAAAAAAGCCCTTGCCTTTTGCCCTGGAATTGATAATAAATATTAGTTCCAAGACAGAAGAGTGGTAAGGGCTAGGCAATTTGGATTAAGTGACTTGTCCAAGGTCACATAGATAGGAAATATCTGAGGCCAAATTTGAACCTAGAGTCTCCAGTCTCTAGGCATGATTCTCTATCTGGTGAGCTACCTAACTGAATTTTCTTAAGAATAAAGTCCCTTACTATGCATTCTCTGTGGTAGTGAAGGCTGAGATATTAAATTGCTCTTTTCTCCTCTTTTTTCTTCTTTTGGGCTTTTTATCCCCACCCCCTTTCTTCTTGCTCAGATGGCAGATGGGAGGCCCAGTAAAAGTGCAAGGATGAGTGGGATGAGTGATGGTTGCTAACTCTATTTCTATTGACCTTTTACTGTACAGTCTGTTTAGAACTTTCTCAAATCGGAAATGATAAATTATGTCTCCCTTGATCTTGATCCAGCTAGTAAAAGCAAGTAGGTTAAGAGAAGGCAAGCTACAGAGGGCAGTTAGTTCACTTCCCTGTCAGAACTTCAATATTTTCCTCTTGAAAATAAGGGGGTTGGCCTGGATGGTCTATCCTAAACCCCCTTCAAGCATTTGATGCTAGCTTCTGTCAGTTATACTTACATATTTTTCCTCCTTAAAAATTTCCCAGAGTTCTTATCCTCTGGAGATATAAAGAACCCTACCTTTTAAAAAATGCATCTAATGCTCAAAAGCGCAGCCGACGCCATCTAATCTAACCCTCTTATTTCATATATAAGTAGAGGTGACCTTGACTTGCCCAAGGTTACAGCTAGTAAGCCTCCAAGGCGAAATTTGAAAATAGATCCTCTGACTTCAGAGTCCTTGCTCTTTCTACTGTGTAATGTTGCTTCTATTGCTTACATAATGATTCTATCCCAGGCAACCTCTGGCCTTTTGAAATTTATGGGTTCTTTTGGGGTCCCTGTCTATCAAAATCTTGTCTCTTTCAGAAGCTGTGCTCTACCCTGACAGAGATAGGAAGCCTAAGGGACAAGAAATAAAAAATAAAAAAACCAAATAAGAAGGGGGATGATGCCATTTATGACAAACATGTTAAAGTCTCTTTCTCTTCCCTCCCCATTGGCTGGTAGTAGGTGGGGAGCCCAATGTAAAGTAGGATCCTCAAACAACCTCTTACTCCAGAGACAAAATGTATCTCAATACAGACATCAATAGATCTTGGCCAAATGCTAGTGTTTCTTTCCTAATATTCTGAATACTATTTCATGCTCAAATGCCTTGGCTGACTATTTCCTACTGCATCAAGTTTATATTATTCTGGTTTTCAAGATTCTCCTTATTTTCCCCTTTCCCAAGATAAACTAGAGATTGTAATAACAAGGCAAGGGCCCTTTAAATTTTAGAATATTCTCTTGGAGGGTGGGGTTAGCCTTCAGCCAGACACTTTTGAGATAATAAAGCCCCAGAGGGCAAAAGATTCAAGTGAACAATAGAAGCTGTCCATGGTTCTGAAATTGCTTCTGCCTTAACCCACTTTGATTCTTTGTTTCTTTGAAAAATTCTCAGCATTCCTGTCTTTGTATTCTGACTGCCTTTTGAACCTTGAGTCTCCTTCTGTGATCTTGGTTCTGGCAACTCTTCTTCTTCTCCTGTAGATTGTTCTGAGCCCTACTGGCCAGGTTGTATGACCATCCCTTTTAGTTAGGCCCTGTTGACTCCCCTGATTGTCATTTTTCTGAAAGGTCTGCTCTACTGCAGGCACTACCTCTTGTCATACTCTGTGTCCTTGCCTCTCTTGGCTGGGGAACCTGGTCCTCCTCTGTATTTTATTTTTAATTTTAAACACTTACCTTCCATCTCAGAATCTATGTTTCCAAGGCAGAAGAGTGGGAAGGGCTAGGATATTGAGATTAAGTGACTTGCTCAGGGTCACACAGCTAGGAAGTCTCTGAGGCTAGATTCAAACCTAAGACCTCCCATCTCCAGGCCTGGCTTCCTATATACAATGAGCCACCTCAATTACCCACTCCCCACAATATTGTATTTTAAAGAGCACTGTACTATGGGCTGAGATTGCACTAAGTACAGTTTAACTAGTTAGTTGCCAAACTAACACCATACTAATTACCTGAGCTTTGGTCCTTCTTCCATCATATTTCCTTGGAAAGGCTTTCCAAATATTTTTGCTAGCCTTCTGAATACTATTTAATGTCCCAATACATTGGATGACTATTTCCTACAGTATCAAGCTTATATTCTTCTACCTGACTTTCAGGATTCTCTTTATGCCAAACCTGATCTATCTGTTCAGCCCCCTTTTCCTCCATCACATGTGCAGAATTCTAGCCAGGTTGATATTTTCACCGTCTTGCCAACATGTTATCTTTTTGAAGGAATTAGATTGAATGAACTAAATAAATGATCTTATGATTGTACAGCAATTCAGGATTTTGATAAAATCCATTAATCCTTTATAGAATTGGAAAATCAAGATACTTATCTTTTTTATGTTATTATTTTACCAAATATTCTTTGTACCTTCTTTCTATGCATGTTAAATAAATATATTTTCCCAATGTCTGGTTTCTTGTGCTTTAGGAAATGTTTTCCTCAGCTTAGGCATATCTGGCTATTTCCAACCTTTAAACCTATGATTCTATAATCCTATGACATTTTTAGGGGAGACTAAAGAGACTAGGCTGCCTGGAGTGGAGGGCAGATGTTAGAAGGCAATGGAAAGGGGATGGGAAGGTTATATTCACATGGAGGGGGCAGGGCTAAATTGTAGAATATTTTGAATGCAGAATGAGAAGGTTCAGTTTCATCCTGTAAGCATAGGGGGGGCCTTGCAATTTTGAATGGGGTATTTTGAACATTATAGAATTTCTGTAAATTCCTTGGAGGGACACCCTCATATCCCTGTCTCTCCTGATTCTGCAATAACATTTGTATTTTGTCTTATAGGCAATTAACTCTGTCACCAACCAAGAAGGTTTCCTAAGTGATCATAACTCTCCTTTTTATTTTTTAGAAACAATGAGTTAGACATGAACCTTCTTTCTCTGTTCTCTGTTGTTAGCAGAGTAAAGGGAATCAATGAGGTGGACCAGAACATACAAGTCTTTTTGGATCCTTCTTATATGAGAGGGTATTTCCACTAAATAGATTTGTATACATTCATTAAACTCTGGAATTAGTTCAACTGCTTGACTGTGAGACTTTGTTTCTGTACTTAGAAATTCTGAAACTGACTACCACCCAGAAATATCCAAAAAGAACCTTTCACTCCCAAATTGCAAAAGGCCCTAGAGTGGAAGGTAACATAGTATAATGGAAAATATTAGGAACCATATATAGTATTAATTCTAAGACTGAAAATAAGAGTTAAAAAAGAGTTCTGGGTTCAATTTCTCTGATGCTTACCAAAAAAGGCATCATGGAGAGGATCCTTTGCCTTTCTGAGCTTATTTCTTATCTGCGAAATGGAAATGTTAACACTTACAGTACTAAAACATAGAGTTCTTGTGAGTCTCCAATGAGATTATATGTAAAGCAGCAAATTTTGGAGTGCTATTTGAATTCCATTGATTATTATAAATGATGTTTTTTCAGTTTCCTCTTCTGTAAAATGTGGGAATTGGATTAGAAGATCTGCAAGGGTCAGGTGCAATTTTGACATAGATATTTGGAGACAAAGGGCATCTCTTTTGTCAAAATAATAATTTATGTAGAATTTGACTATTACCAGATACCCAAGGGCAAAGGAGATAATTATTTTGTGAAAATAATAATCTACATAGAATTTTGCCACTTAACATACATTTACTCAATAGATCTTTACAACAACTCTGTGATGTTAGCAGAGGAAGTATTCTCTCTATTTTATAGATCATGATATCATAGAATGTCCAAGTTGTAAGAGACCTTAGAGGGCATCTAGTTTAATATGCATTTGAAAAAGCATTCCCAATATAACATCTCTCATCTGTCCTTTACTTGCAGATCTCTAGGGGGAAAGAACTGTTACTTCCTAGGATAGCTCCCTGGGTATTCTCTGTGCTAGCCACTTTCAGTTTTTCTAAAGGCAGAGACTAAGTCTCATAGTCAGTAATTCAAACTCCAGGGATTATTAAGTATATACATACTATTTAGTGGAAATACCCTCTCATATAAGAAGGATCAGAAGACACATATATTCTGGTCCATATTACTTATTCTTGCTGGATTCCCCTTTTATTTAGCACAAGGGAAATGAAGCATGGCAGATAATTGCTCCTACAAAGCCAATGGATGCCTCCAAAGTGTTAGGGGCTCCATAGTTTTATCCTGAGGTATGCAGGTCTAGCAGTGCAGTTTTATACTGAGGAAGCTGTAAGCACCAATGTAGAGGAATTAACCTTTAGATACTTAAAAAAAGCTTTTACTTTCCATCTTAGAACCTATACTAAGTATTGGTTCTAAGGTGGAGGAGTGATAAGGGCTAGGCAATGGAAGTTAAGTGACTAGCCCAGGGTCACACAGATAGGAAGTGTCTGAGGTCACATTTGAACTTAGGACCTCTGGTCTCCAGAAATTGGTGGGGCACTGCCTCAAGTCATTGACCCAAGACAGAATGCCCCCCCCCCATTTTTTATTTTTTTATTTTAAACCCTTAACTTCTGTGTATTGACTTATAAGTGGAAGATTGGTAAGGATTGCCCAGGGTCACACAGCTGGGAAGTGTCTGAGGCGGGATTTGAACCTAGGACCTCCTGTCTCTAGGCCTGGCTCTCAATCCACTAAGCTACCCAGCTGCCCCCCCCCATTTTTAAAAATATTTAGAATAATTTTCCATGGTTACATGATTTATGACCCCCCTTTCCTTCCCCCCTGCCCCGAACTGACAAGCAGTTCTACTGGGTTATATACGTATCATTGTTCAAAACCTATTTCCATGTTACTCATATTTGCAAAAGAATGATCTTTTAACATCAAAACCCCAATCATATCTCCATCAAATCACATAATCGATCATATGTTTTTCTNCCCCCTTTCCTTCCTCCCTGCCCCGAACTGACAAGCAGTTCTACTGGGTTATATACGTATCATTGTTCAAAACCTATTTCCATGTTACTCATATTTGCAAAAGAATGATCTTTTAACATCAAAACCCCAATCATATCTCCATCAAATCACATAATCGATCATATGTTTTTCTTCTGCATTTTTCTCCCACAGTTCTTTCTCTGGATGTGGATAGAATCCTTTCACATAAGTTCCTCTGAATTGTTCTGGGTCATTGCATTGCTGTTAGTAGAGAAGTCTATTACATTCGATTATACCATAATGTATCAGTCTTTGTGTATAACCTTCTCCTGGTTCTGCTCCTTTCACTCTGCATCAATTCCCAGAGTTCTTTCCAGTTCACATAGAATCCAATTCATCATTCATCATTTATCATTCCTTTCAGCACAGTAGTATTCTATCACCATCAGATGCCATAATTTGATCAGCCATTCCTCAATCAAAGGATACTCCCTCATTTTCCAATTTTTTACCACCACAAAGAATGTGGCTTTAAATATTTTTGTACAAGTATTTTTTCTTATTATCTCTTTGAAGTACAAACCCAGCAGTGGTATGACTGGATCAAAAGCATTCTTTTAAGGCCCTCCAGAATGGTTGGACCAATTCACACTCCACCAACAGTGTATTAGTGTCTCAATTTTGCCACATCCCCTCCAACATTTATCACTTTCTTTTGCTGTCATATTGGCCAATCTGCTAGGTGTGAGGTGGTACCTCAGAGTTGTTTTTATTTGCATTTCTCTAATCAGGAGGGATTTAGAACACCTTTTCATGTGCTTATTTATAGTTTTGATTTCTTCATGTGAAAACTGCCTATTCATGTCCCTTGACTATTTGTCAAATGGGTAACCTCTAACTACTTTTGAAGATACTACTTGCAAATTAGTAAGATTAGGCCAAAAACACTGAAACTGATAGAATTCCTTGGCATTAGAAAATGCACTTTCTTCTCATATCTACCCCTTATAATGTTTAACTTTCTTCAAGGTTCATCTCATGGGCCATCTCCTTTGTTCCTCCCTCCCTCCATCTTTCCTTCCTTCCTTTTGTCTTCCCTTCCTTCCTTCCTTCCTTCCTTCCTTCCTTCCTTCCTTCCTTCCTTCCTTCCTTCCCTTTTCCATTCCATTGCTTTTTTTGATCCTCCTGGTGGTCAGTGTTCTTTTCCTTCTCTGATATACATGGATTGTATTTATAATTGTTTAAATCTTATATTTCTCAAACAGAATTAATCAATAGATTTTTAGAATGTAAGCTCCTCGAGGACAAGTGTTTTTAAATTTGTCTTTGTATCTCTTGTAGGAAGTAGATGGGCAATATGAAGTGCTCATATATGCCTGTTAAATTCATTTGAATGTTTAGATTGATTCAGTCATATCTCCTAGAAATATATTCACCTATCTGGTTGCTTTTTCTATTGGCTTTGCATTTCTTCTCCTCAGATTGAGAGGCAATATGGTATAGTAGATAGAGCTCTGGGCTTGAAATAAACAAATTGTTGTTCAGTCATTTTAATCATGTCTGATTCTCAGTGACCCCATTTGGGGTTTTCTTGGCAACGATACTAGAATGGTTTGCAATCGTCTCCCTCTGCCCATGCATAGATGAGGAAACTGAGGTAAACAAGATTAAATGACTTGCCCAGGATTACATGGCTAGTAAATGTTTGAGGCAAGGAGTTGGACTCAGGTCTTCCTGCCTCCAGGCCTGACACTAATTCTGGTGCCACCTAGCTTCAGGAAAACCTCCTTTCAAATCCCTCCTCAGTTACTAGTTGTATGGTCCTAGATCCACTGCTAAACTTTTCTTAGCCTCAATTTTCTAACAATAATAGCACCAACCTCATAGAAACCTATTGTTTCTCAAAAACAAAGGCTGAGTTTCCAAGGTCATGTTCTTTTGTAGTCTATTGGGGAGGGCTCTGAATTGAAGCTGGCTGCCTGTTCTGCTCAGTTGATTTGGCACTGTTGTCTTTTTCCTTTGGACCTTAAAGCTATTGTACACATCCTAAAAATAACCCATGCCACTTGGCGTTACTACTTTGTGACTAATGGCTGAGTTCCATCATCATGTGATTAGAAAACAATCACCTTTCCTTTACATTTACATTTTGGGGGGAAAACCCCAAAAAGATTTATGCATTCTGAAGTGCAATTTTTATTATAACTTGGGGCAAACATTCTTTCCACTGAAACATATCTCCAGCATCATGATGTCAAACAGGTTGGAATGAAATTCTCTCCTGACATCTCTGGCAATGCTGAGAAATAATGGGTGCTTTCACTCAAATAGAGTAAACTAGTTACTTGAAATGAAATGAAATGAAAGAAAATGTACCTGGGGGAAGCTGAGGCAGCATGGTTTAGTTGAGTGTGACATAGGGAGCAAGGTTAACATCTCAGGGTTAAGGAAAAGAGGGGACCTGAGTTTGAATCACTTTTCTTCCACTTTCTTTTTTAAGTGTGAAAAATCACCTTTTTGAGGCAGCTGGGTAGCACAGTGGGATAGAACCAGATCTGGAGTCAGCAGGATCTGGCCTCAGACACTTCCTAGTTGTGTGACCTTGGGCAAGTTACTTGACTCTGATTGCCTAGCGCTTGCTGTTCTTCCATTTATGACTGATTATGATTATTATGATTGCTACAAAGACAGAAGGTAAGGGTTTAAAAAAGTATCTTTTCCCCTTTAAAAACAAAAGATCTTCTTTGTTGCTAGTTGGCTTTTGATTCCTTTGTGCCTACTCTTTAGAAGGAGTGGGCAGAAAGGGGAAGGAGGTGGTGATGCAGACTTGCTCCTTAATTTCTTTGTAACACTGGGTACAGAATTTCATTTCCCATGGCTTCCGTTTCCTCATCTGAAAAACAAAGGAGTTGGACTAAACAGTTTCTGAGTTACCATCAGCTGTAATTTGGTTAGGTGGCTCTGAGTCTGGAATCAAGATACATTAAGTTCAAATCCAGCTTGAGAAACTTCTTAGCTGTTTGACCTTGGGAAAGTCTGCCTCAGTTTCCTCAAACTCTCAGTGTTGTGAGGATGAAAGGATATATTTAAAGGGCTTAGTATAGCATTTGGCACATGGTAGATACCTAATTAATGCTTATTTTCTTCCCCTTTGTGTATTCATGCCTGGACTGAGAAATATATATGCATTTCGAGCCATGGACTTTTTCTAGTCCACAGGAGTTTCTTGTCTGAGCCTCTCCCACAAGATCTGTTCATTAGCCAGAGTAACCTTGCTCAGGAAACAGAGAAGCCAAATTGGTTAATCCAGTCTGTCTGGTCCTGCTGATGCCTTGTTCCTGCTCTAGGCCTGGACCCCAATAACTGAATCAATTTTAGATTGATTTTTTTTTTAGACCTGGAAAGTGTTTTTAAATATCTAGTCCAACCTCCTTTCATATTGCAGTTTTGGAAACTGATTTCAAGAGAAGGAAAAAATGTATAATCAATCAGTCAACAAATGTTTATTAAGTTCCTACTTTATATTATGCTGGATAAATAAGTACAAAAGTGAGATAGGTTCTACCCTCAAGGAATGTCCATTTTATTGAAAATTATTATAGAGTCAAGGCCATGGAGCTTACCCAGTGAGGGGCATGGCTTAACTCCCTTCTACTCCTGCCCTGAAATAACTCACTTTTTTTTTTTTCTAAACCTTTAGTATCATTTATGAGAAAGAAGAGTAGCAAGAGTTAAGTTCAGGATCACACTACTAGGGAGTATCTAAGGCCAGACTTGAACCTAGGTCTTCTTGACTCCAGGCCTGGCCCTCTAGCCTTGGGCTACCTCGTTGTCCCAGTTCATTGACTTTTACTCACTTCACTGTTGTGCTTTAGAGCTGCAGGATGGTGAAACATTTGATCATGGTGATTGACCTCAGGATACTGGGTTCTAGTCTCTATTTTGTTGTCAGTCAGTAAACATTTTTTAGAATATTATTTTTCCCAATTATATGTAAAAATGATTTTTTAGCATTCATTTAAAATTTTTTTGAGTTTCAAATTCTCTCCCTCTCCCTTCTTTTTCTCTTCCTTGAGATAGCAAGCAATCTTATACTATATAGATATCAGTAAGCATTTATTAAATATATACTATGTACTAATAAGCACTATGCTAAGTACTAAGGTTCTCAATGATAAATCATGCTCCCTTTGGGTAAATCATGACCTACCCTGGGCCTCTGTCTCCTCTGCTGTCAAATGAGTGGGTGGTACTAGAGGATCTCTGAGGTTCCATAAGTCTATAATCCTATTGATTAGTATATACCTTGTCATTCAAGGGCAGGGTCCTGATGGTTTTTTTCCTCTTCCTAATACCTTTACCTTCCATCTTAGAATCAATAGTGTGTATTGGTTCTAAGGCAGAAGAATGGTAAGGGCTAGGCAATGGGGGGTAAGTGACTTGCCCAGGGTCACACAGCTAGGAAGTGTCTGAGGCCAGATTTAAACCCAGGACCTCCTGTCTCTAGGCCTGGCTCTTAATCCACTGAGCCACCCAGCTGCCCCCACCCTGATATTTTAAGACTCAGATTTGGGCTGGAAGTCAGGAGAAATATTGCTGTCTGTCCAACATGCCAAAGACTGGGCTAGGGATTTGGCCAAGGTATGCTTCCCTCTTGCCCTCTGTCTCCCTCCACCCACCCCTGTCTCTACAGAGAGCATCTGGCATCTAGAAGGCTTCATTTCAAGTGACTGGTTCCCAGCTGTCTTCTTTGGTTGGACTTTAGAGTTATGACCCAGCTGTCTCTTGGAGCTGAGTCAAGCCCCTCCGCTTAGGTCTGGAATGCTGGGTCCCTTTCGGACCTTTTCTTTCTCCAAGGAGCCAGGCCTTTGTTACTCTCATACCTGGGCCAGGCAGGTCCAAATCTTCACAGAAATGTAGATAGAATATGAGAGCTGGGAGGATTCATCTAAACTAGTCCCTTCCTTCAATAGAGCCAGGAGATTGAGACCCAAAGTGGAGACATGATTTGCCCAAGATCACAATCTAATCAATGGTAGTGCCAGGACTAGAACTCAGCTTTCCTGACCCTTACTCTGTTCTGTGCTATGCCCACTCTATCATGGTACATCTAGGTTTACTCTGCTAGTCATCTTATTTGTTCTTTCTGGTGCCACTATTTTGGTCTTAGTCTTCCTTCTCACCACACACTGAGGCCTAATCCTGGCTCCTGGCTCCAAGCCCTGAGATAGCCACATACCATATACTGAATGCCTTGGCTGTGGTGGGTTTGCCAGGGCAACAGATTGTCTGGTGGGGAGCTGTGTGATCCCTACCTCCCTCTCTTGGCTACTTGGACCAGTTGCATAAAGCCCTCATTACTGGCCTGGGAGGCAGAACATTTCAACCAGTCAGAACTGATTGACTGAAGTGTCTCCTGTGTGCCCAGTCCTCTGCTGGGTACCATGTGTATAAATCAGACAAAATAATCTCTTTTAAAAAAATGTAGCAAGTGGGGAATAGGCATGCTAAAATTCTATGATATTATTTAAATGTATTAGCAGACGTCAGAAGAGAAGGAGATCAACAACTGAGGTCTGGATTAGACAAGGAAGTTTCCCAGTGAAGAAAGAGCTTGAGTTGAACCTTAATGGTGGGTGAGACTGGGAAAGGAGAGGATGCATTACAAGTAAGGGGGAGAGGGTGTAGGAGTGAGAATGAATACGGCAAAGCTTGGGGAAGAAGTTGTCTGCCTAAAATGGAGGATGAGTATTGGGGCTCCATGAGAGGGAGCTTTAAATAACTCAGATCTGGTCAATTTATGGAAGGCCTTGGAAGCTGACCTCCTGCCTCAGCTCTAATCATCTATGATCTCTTTCTCAAAAGCTTAGGGAATGCCCTTTTGATTCTTTGTGCTCAGGATAGTTATCTACCATTGGTACAAATAGGAGAAAAGCGAAGGTAATGTCTTACTCCAGAAGTTTTGTAACAGCTGGGTTATCTCAGGGAGGATTAGTACAGGTTTGGGAATCAATTAATTAACAGGAATTTAATAAGTACTTACCAGTCTAAACAAACTGATCAGGCCAAAAGAGATCACAGAACATAGAATTTAACTGAAGGAAGCTTTAGAACACCGAATGTTAGAATAGTAATGCAATCAACACATCAGTCATGTCCAACACTGTACCAGCACTGCTGGTTCCTGGAGCTAGTTTGTATTAGTTCAAGAGCTGATTGTTAAAATTTCAGGGTGAGCATTTATACTTTGGAAATCAGCAAGTGGTACAATTCAGAGCTTGATTTAATGTTTTATTTATAGACTTTAAAAAGTGATGGAGAAAACCTTTATCTTAAAGATTAAATTTAAAAGTATGTCATCTTTTTTTTTGAGTCAGTTGTTAAACATTTACCAGAATACTCTTGTCTGATAGCACATGCAATAGTCTTCACTTTAGTTTAAAGGAGGAGAAGGAGAAAGGTGCATGAAACATAGAATGTTAGAACTGAAAGGGATTTTATTTTGTTTTATTATTTTATTCAAAGATATTTTATTTTCCCAGTTACATGCAATAATGATTTTAAACATAGGTTTTTCAAAATTTTAAGATTCAAATTGCCTCTCTCCATCCCTTCTCTCCCCCACCTTTTCCAGAGAAGGTAATTTGATTTAGATTATATGTGTATTATAATGCAAAACATTCTTCCATATTAGTCATTGTTGTAAGGGATTACTCATATAAAATCAACCCCAAAATAAAACTGTAAATAAGCTAATGTGGAAGATAGTATGCTTTCATCTGTATCTGATTCCATCAATTCCTTCTCTGGAGGTGGATAAGCATTCTTTGTCATAAGTCCCTCAGAGTTGTCCCAGATCTTTGTATAGCTGAGAGTAGAGAATGGGGTTTTGGAATTTGGAACACTAGAGAGACCTTGAATCTTATCTAGACCAGCCCTCTCATTTTATAGTGGAGAAAACTGAGGATCAGGAAGGATTAGTGACTTCTATCTCTGGGCTAGGTTCAGTGCAAGGCATGGTGGAGCATACGAAAGTGTGTTTGAGTCCTTACCTTCAGTGAGCTTACAGTTTTAATTGAGGAAAGAAAGGATAGTCAGTAAGAGAAGGTAATGTATGTTTAGGTTCAAGTGTGTCCTGATAGTATGTTTTCAGGGGTTCACAGGAGGGAGAGAAAGCTTCATGGAGATTTGATTTGGTCTTCAAAGGATGACATTTAATGTAGGTAGAGATAGAAAGAGGGCATTTCATTAGAGACAAAGAAAATATACAAAGAAGAAAGGAGAGTTGTCTACAGTTCAACATTGGTCATTTTAATGGCTTTTTCTCCTTTTGCATTTGATGCAATAACGACTTAAGCATTTTTCCCTTTGGACTTTAATTTCTGTCATGAAGACCTTGGGTGGACTGAATGATCCTTAAGTTCTGTTCTAGTTCTAACATTCCCTGAATCTTCTTACTTTGAATTGTCTAGGGACATTCATTAGACTGTACTGAATTTAAATGTCTAGTTCAAGGGCCAGTCTTGTGTCTGCTTGGCTCCCCCTCTGTCTTTTAAGAACCCAATAACCCAGAAGGGAAAGAGACTTTCTCTGTGCATAGAATTGGCTGAATTTACATGAAGCCAAGTTTCCTTGAGAGAATATTCTGAGTCAGTAGCTACTGGACCATGAAAAAATGCTCTCTGCCAAAGCTGGGGAGCCAACTGAGGATGAAGAGAGCCAAAATGAGAATGACTCAGAGGGTGGAAGAGCAAATGGCATCTTGAGAAGAAACCCCATTGTTTTCCAGTCTTGGCCTGGCCCCAGACTCACAGAGTGACCTTGGACAAGTCCTAGCACCCCTCCTTTCATTTCCCTCTTTGAACAGGATGTGCTGGTGACTCAGACCCTATTTAGGAGGTGCTCTGAAATGACCCCCCAGCCTCCCCTCTGTCCAATTGAGTACTTCCTAGGCTGGAAATTGCAAGGATCTTATGATCCTGTCTAAGCCATGCTTTACCTTGGGTTCTCTCTCTGACTCTGTCTCTGTCTCTGTCTCTCTCCCTCCCTCTTTCTCTCCCTCCCTCTGTCTTTCTGTCTCTGTCTTTGTCTCTCCCTCTTTCCTTTCCTCCCTCTCTCTCTCTGTCTCTGTCTCTCTCCTTCTCTCCCTGACTTTCTTTTTGTTTCTTTGTATTTCAGTCTGCCTATCTCTATCTCTCTATATTTATACTCTCAGCAATTCTTTCCTTTTGAATATATCACAGGAATCAATCCACATTTGTTTAAAATACATACCATTATAAAATGTTATATGTTTTATGTCTCTATCTTTAATTTTAAGTGGCAATGTGACATAGTGAAGAAAGAGCCAACCTGAGTCAGGAGGTCCTGGCTTCAGTACCTGCCTCTGATACACACTGGCTGTGTGACTTTGGACAGGTTATGACACTGTTCAGTGCCCCTAGGCAATTCTTGAAGATTATAAATTGCTGAGCTGAGAGGTGACTTGCTTTGGTAGAGCTACAAGGTTGAAGTCACAAATCTGAGAAAAAAAATATAATTTGTTATAAATGTAACTTTCAGTTAGTACAAGCAATAGAACATATCCGGAGCATTTTTAGGTTTGTAAAGCTAAACCAAAAACATGTTATTTCATTCCCATTTCATAGATGAAAAAACTAAGGCTCAGAGCCACAAACTGACGGTAATATATTTTTTAGGGATTAAATAGAAAATTTGAACACAGATCTTCTGACCCAATCCAGCATTCCTTCTAACTACCATGCTACCTCTCTATAAAGGCATAAAGAAGTCAACCACTTAAGAATCCATTAAGACTAATATTTAGTGATTTGATTTCCAGTTTAGAGAATAATTATTCCAGGCATAAGATCAAAATTGAGAATGGAAACCTCTCTTCTTCCCCACCCCACCCCCTTTCTCTACCTCTGACTCTATCCTTCTCTTCTAAGACCAAAGGGAAAAGGTGTTTTTTAGACCATTTAACATAATTCTCATAGTTCCTAATCTATAAAACAGGGGAACTAGGTAAGATGCATCTCAAGTCCATTCCAGATCTAAGTTCTTTAATTTTGTAGTTCTCTTTTTCCATCTCTCACCTTCATTTTTTTTGCTTATCCTTCTGTTTTCTGGGATCTTTCGAGCTTTTTCTTTGCCCCAATCTTTGTTTTTCTGTCTCTGGCTTTTTGTCTCTCAGTTTCTTTTTCTTTTTGACAGACTCTTTGTGTCTGTATTTCTCTGTCTCTTTGCCTATCTGTCTATTCCTCTTTCTGACTCTGTCTGGCTTCTTTGCGTTCATCCTCTTTATCTCCTGTACATTGTGCATTGGTCTGGATCTAACACATCAGAGGAATGAGCAGGGAGAGTCTGTGTATTGCTTTTGGAACTAATGAATAATCTCCCATCCTCTGGGGATCCTGGTTAAGCATCTCCTGCATGAGCTTGATCTGGACCTCGTCTCTTTCCTCAGTTCCCCACAGGGAAGGGGAGAACTGGGGCAGGTGCAGTGACTGAAGGGTGGAAGGGAGCGGGCCTATCGTTGCCATCTGGCTATCGCTTCCTAGTAGCAGGGCGCTGTAACCCAGCACCTTCATGAAATATTACTGATTGGGTGCTAAGGCTGAGTTTTGCTACAGGGGTTAGTATTTTTGCTTTTGATTTTTGGTTACTTCTTTGTTGGGAAGTCACCTTCGGGCTCTATCCCACTGGTTCCCAGTTGCCTGCATTCAAGCCCAGGTTGGGTTTCTCAGCAGGACCCATCTGCAGATTTGGTCAGCGATTCAATTCAGCAGAAATATAAATAGAAGCCGGGGCATTGGGCTCGGCGGGATAATTTTGCCTTTTGCCTGGTTGCACGGTTCTTCAGCCCTCTGTCCAAGCTCAGCCCCTCAGCACGTCCTCAGGTCAGTATCGGATGTGGCGCCTCCATGG
This sequence comes from Gracilinanus agilis, assembly GCF_016433145.1. NCBI lineage: Eukaryota > Metazoa > Chordata > Mammalia > Didelphimorphia > Didelphidae > Gracilinanus > Gracilinanus agilis. The sequence goes on from NC_058130.1 coordinate 54,537,898, forward strand.
TAACCTGGGGGGTTGTGTGTCTCTTGGCAGCAGTGATGCTCAGGTTGCAGGGGGGGATGAGGAGGAGAAAAAAACATCCCAGGCAATGTGAAATCAAAGGTCCCATGCAAAGGTCACCATTCTGGCTGGGTAGTCTCCTTTCCTTAAGTTCATAGGAGAACTGGTTCAATGTAGGCAGACCCCAGAGGGGAGGGGACTTGACCAGCTTCTAGGGTCATTCTTCCTTTGTCCTGGAGGTCTTTTCCCTCCTGCAAAAGGATGCAGGACATTCTAGAGCCACTGATATACAGGTAGTTTCAGGCTTCGGAAAGGGGCAAAAGGTTGCTTGCCCATACTGTCTTGGCTCCCAATTTCCCTTTTGAGTTATGATCATCAGGAGATCTGGGTCCTTACCCTGGAGCTGCCACTGGCTTACTGTGTGATGGTGACAGAGTCGCTTGACCTCGATGACCCTCAGTTTCCCCCTGTGTAGAAGGAAGGGGGGTTGGTTTAAGAAGATCTCTATGAGTAGTCCTGCTGGGCATTTTCTATGGCAAGAGCTTTCCCATGTGTTCCTAGAGCCAGTGACTCTGGAGAAATTGTAATCTCTCCCGTGAAGGAAGTCCTGATCTACTCCCTAGCAACAAAAAAGGCGATAGCCCAGGCAGCCTTGGGTGTTATGGAGCCCTCCGCAGTTCTCAGGATTCGTGTCTGCTTTTCCCCAGGGTGGCAGTGGCCTTGTAACTTATCCTGTCTGCAGAGAGAAGGGGAGGGACTTGGGGAAGCTGCCTTCTGTCTGGCTGGACTTGGGTGGTGGAGGAGCAAGGGAGTGATCCTGTCTCAGCTGGGCAGAGCGAAGCCAGGACTCTATGTAGAATGATTTCCCCCCCTTCCCCAAACCTGGTGTGAAGATTTAAAGGGGAGATTAGCCTGGGATATTTTTACAGGCTGGTAGCATGTGGTCGGCCTCAGGGAGGGGGAAATTGGAGCCACATGCTGCTAACTGATCTGGTGGTTGTCACAGTAAGTTTTTTCTAGGCGTCTCCTGCATCCCTGGGAGTTTACATAAGAGCAGAAGTGTGTCTCCTCCACCCCCAAACCCATAGGCTCTCCAACTCAGGGTTTTGCCTCTGATGGAAGCCTTAAGAGCCATATTGTTTCAAGACGTGGTCATCCTTTCTGGACTCAATCAGCCCGAGAGTTCCAATATCCTACTTTTGCTTTGTTACCCTTAGTAATCTCATCCAGCAATTCTTTAGTTCCCCAGGCTCATCCATCTAGAGCTGGAAGACCTCACAGCCCTTTCTAGTCTAACCTAGATAAGGGCAATACGATTAATGGAAATAAAATGACTCACCCAAGGTCATGCATGTAGGTAGTAAATGGCAGAACTGAGATTTGAACTTGGACTTGGATCCTGTAATTCTAACATTCATTGCTCTTTCCATTTTCCTTCAAACTTCCTTATATCTCTTCAGTATAGGGGTGCAACAAGAAGTTTATGAAATATCGCATAGAGGAGGCAGAATGTTGATAAGCTTTGGATTAAGAGTCAGGAGACTTGCTTTCTAGTATAACCTAAGCATAAAGCTCTTGGTCTCAGTTTCCTCGTCTAAAAAATGAACAAGTTGTACCAAAATAGCCTTTTGAAAGGAATTGTGTTAATCATGTTTTGGAAATGGTACTCACCAAGTTCTCCTTGTCCATGTGATTCTTTGCTTCTGCTCCCTATTAACATTGTGTTTTTGGCCAAGTCCTTTCCCCTCTCTGAACCTCTGTCAAATGACAGGGTTTGTCTGGATCCCATCTCTAAGGTCTCTTCAAGTACAAAAGCCTATGATCTTTTGAGTTCAATTCCAATCAACAAACATTTACTAAACACCTACTATACCCACATTTCTGTGATGAGTGCTGGGAATACAAAGCCTCAAAACCATGTAGCCCTGCCTTTGAGGGGCTAATAGTCTATCGGATTTTTAGGTAAAATTTCCTCTTCATAAAGCCTCTTTACAATATATTATACTTACTTTGCAAAAATCAATGAGTCGTTCTTGTTTTACTTTTGGCAATAATGAAGAATGTTTTTTGTCTATTTTTTAGAGTCCAGAAATGAACCTTAGTAGGTAGTATTTGATAAGCAACAGACCCCCAGTCCCCCAGAGAACTCCTTTTGGATGAGAGTCTCCTTGGCAACTTGCCAGTCCTTTGGCACCATGGCCATTTCTAAAGACAGGTTACACAGTTTGGCCAACAGTTCAAAAACATTTCACCCTTGAGTTCCTTCCGATCTCTTAGGTGGATACCATCTGGTCCCAGGGCTTTACCTATACCTCACTTGTCAGTGAGACTTAGTCATATCCTGTGACTCCATGGCCTTTTGTTCTTCTGCTATTGCTTCAAAGGGCCTCTCGGGAATGGGGATTTCCTTCATGTCTTTCTCCAAAAAGAAAAAAAGGAAGCACAGTGTTGATTACATCCTTCAACCCCCTTGTTATTGCATTCATCATGCCTTATGCCTCTTTATCACTCATAGCACACTTATTGGAACCCCCATTAAGTGCCTGACATATCCAGATGAGCCTGTGAATTAAAACAACAACCACCACAAAATCAACATCTCACTTCTGTCTTTGATGTTTTTTTCTTTGTTTAAAATAAGTCAACCTCAGGTAGATGATTACTGACTTTCTCTCACCCAACAGATGGTTGAACTTAACTATGTTGTGATTTAATTCAACTTGATAAACATTTATTAAATTCCTGCCATGTGCCAGGCAGCATCCTGTGCTCCAGGGTTACAAAGAAAGAAAATAAAAGAGACCCTGCCCTTGAGGAGCTCACATTCTATTCTCACAATGATATAACAGTTCTTTCTGGGATGACTCCTTTTTTTTCTGTGTTGACTTCTATTCATTGCCCGGAACCATACATTTTCCCTTTCTCTTTCAAGACAGTAGGGTCTGGACATGAAATAATACCCTGCCGTTCTCTAGGGTGGTAAGGCTTGCAAATTGATGTACCATTTTGTAGTGGGGAAAATGGAGGCTCTGAATGTTTAGTATTTGCTCAAAAGATATTAGATTCCTCATGTATTCAGTAGGTAGAGACAACCTTTTGGCAAGTCATTGAATCTCTTAGGGCTCAGGCAACTCTCTAAACCAGTAAATTCTAGAATGCTTATTTTCTGAATTGGTAGAGAGATTCATCATTCAGAGTTTCCCTCATCAATGAAATCATAGATCCTATTTAAAAAAATAGGTAGTGTCTATCTTACCAGAATGTTAGAAGAATCAAAAGAGATATGTATATAATATTGTGCAAAGTTTAAAGCCCCTTTTAAAATTCAGTAATCGTTATTATTCATCTATAAAATGGGCACATTAACAATTGCCCTGCCTAAGTCACAGGTTGATATGAGGAAAACATTTTGTGTTCTATAAATATATGGATATAAATGGCTACTCTCATTTTTGGTTAAAAAAGCAACCATTTTGTCCTCCACTCCCTCTTCTCTTCCCACAGTCTCTGTGAAGAGGCATTCCGCCACTGCAGGTGGCTGAGTTGGTACTAGGGAAGGGGAGATAGTTCCCATTTCCTTTTACTACCACCAGACAGAATTTTACATTTGATCACCTCCTCCTCATTTTCCCCCCTCCCCCTTTGCTCATTATTGTGGCCATGTGGCTCATAGTAGAGCTCTCAGCACATCTCTTTGTGCTTGAAATAGGGGATTCCTGGACACAGAAACCCATTGTCTTGTGATGTTTTCACCCTCTTCCTTGATGTTCTTCATGGATCTGGTATGTATTCACCAACTCTGTCATTAGGAAAGTTCTTTCAAGCCCAATATGTTGCATGTCAAGTAACAAACTGGATCCTCTCACCTTGCTAGGCCTCTTCCATATGCAATGAACCATATGCAGGTTAGCGTAGTGAGTAGGGTGTTGGATTGGGAATAAAAAGAGTTAGGTTCAAATATAGATTCCAGCACTTACAGGCTATTCATTTATAAGATGTGTAAGGGTCTCTAAGTCTCAGAGAACAGAAGGGATTTGCTCAAGGTCATACAACAGGGTATAGGCCAATTACTTGACATCCCTGAGTCTCAGTTTCTTCATTTGTAAAATGGGTATTATTGTTGTTGGAAAATTCATAAAGTGCTTTGCAAACTTTAATGGGCTATTCAAGTTTTCTCTATCTAGAACCCTAGAATTTTAGATCTAGAATGTTCATAGAATTAAAAGAGACCTTTGAGATTATTGAGTCCTATGCCTTCATTTCTTTATTTTTGGGGAGAAGGAATCTAAAAGGGGGTGTTTTTAGGGTTATCATATTGTTGTTTAGTCATTTCAGTCATGTCTGATTCTTTCTGACTCCATTTGGCAAATGATCCAGTGGCAAAGACACTGGAGGAGTTTGTCATTTCCTTTTCCAGCTTATTTTATAGATGAGAAAACTGAGGCAAATAGGGTTAAGTGACTTGTCCAAGGTCACACATCTAGTTAAGTGTCTGAGGTCAGATTTGAACTCAGGAAGATAAATCTTTCTGATTCCATGTTCAGCGCTCTATCTGCTACAACACCTAGCCACCAGGATTATCATATAGCTTTTTCATTTTAAAGCAGGGATTAGGGGCAAGGATTCCTGACTTCCATCTGATGATCCTTTTCCATTTTCTAGATTTATAGCTGGTTGTTAGAATCCTCTGTGTTGATTAACTGAATGTGTGGTTCATTAGCCTGAGGCTGCTTAAATTCTATTACAGTCTGAATGGGAAGATTTAGTGGGACTGTGCTGTTTGGAGGTATCTTTCAGGGCCTTCCTTCAAATGGACCTTTTGTTACCCATTGGGGATGCTCTGGGCCTTTCATCAGGTCTAGCCTAGCTCTCTGGCTTTCTCTTCACCAGGCTTTCCTTGCACACTGGACTCCCTCACCCAGTGGATACAGACTTGGTATATATCCATATAGATGTAACCTTTCCTTGTAGGTTTAAACCAATGCCCTAATTGCTGTATCCCTTCCATCTTGTCTTCTGCTCACTGAGATCTTCGCTCTCCTCTTCCTTATGCATGTCTTTCCTCCTTCCTGTACAGAAAAATTCCTCATTCCTTTACTGGTCTAGTCAATAATTTAGTTTCTCTCCCTTTTCCTTCATTATTCTCCAGACATCCAGGTTTGTACACCAGCTAGGGTTCCTTTCTGCCATCTCCTTTATTTAGTTCCAAGTATCAGAGACCTTTAACATTGGAAAGAAGTTTTGAGATAATCTAGTCGAATCCTCTTCTTTTAGAGATAAGTGTCTATAAATCTCAGAGAACACAAGGGACTTTCTCAAGCTCACACAACTTGTGTGAGAAAGTATAAAATTAGAAATTAGATCTTCTCATTTCCTGGTGAACCATTTTCCTGGGATGTTCCTGGTTTATCTGTTTTTACATTGTAGCCTAAAATATATTTTCCTTTGATGGTAAATTTTTATTTTATTTTATTTTTCAAAAATAAAAAGTAGAGGGCAGCTGAGTAGCTCAGTGGATTGAGAGCCAGGCCTAGAGACCGGAGGTCCTAGGTTCAAATCTGTCCTCAGACACTTCCCAGCTGTGTGACCGTGGGCAAGTCACTTGACCCTCATTGCCTGCCCTTACCACTCTTCTGCCTTGGAGCCAATACATAGTATTGACTCCAAGATGGAAGGTAAGGGTTTAAAAAAAATAAAAAAAAATTTAGTTTCTTCTTTCTCTTCCTCCCCCCATTTAAAAGAAAAAAAATAATAACAAAGCCCGTGTAACAAATATGCATGTCAGGCAGCTGGGTGGCTCAGTGGATTGAGAGCCAGGCTTAGAGACGGGAGGTCCTAGGTTCAAATCTGGCCTCAGATACTTCCTAGCTGTGTGACCCTGGGCAAGTCACTTAATCCCTATTGCCTAGCCCTTACAATTCTTCTGCCTTGGAGCCAATAAACAGTATTGATTCTAAGATGGAAGATAAGCGTTTAATAAATATGTAGAGTCTAGTAAAACAAATTTCCGTATCATTCATGTCCAAAAATGTACCATCCCATAGTTTTTCTGTTTACTCCTTAGACTATATAATTTCTTTCTTTTCCATTATATAACAGCAGGAAGGGAGAAGTGAGGTTTTGATGACAGTTCTTCCGTTTAGTTAGATTTTTCTTCAGGGTCCATGGGTGACTCAGCCTAGGCCATTGGCATGGAGACTAGCTCGCTCTTAAGGGGAGAATGAGGGAAAACAGAAGGATCCAGGGATCTCTGTTCCACTTCCCCAATGATTTTAGGTTTTGGAGTAGAGCATCCATCATGAGAGGCCATGAAAGAGAATAGTTAAAGGAATGAGTCTTCTTCTGGGCTTTGCTTTTATGTTGAGCTTTGCAAAAGCATTTTCTTGCTATCACCTTGCACCTTTGGCACTCTCTGCCTAGGGGAGGCCGGGGCCAGGAATAGCAAACTTTTCTAGGTCACAGCAGTTGGGAAACCCAGCAGAGCCTGGACTTGTTTACATCTTCACTTCTGCTTTGAAGCCTGAGGTTATATAGAAACATCAGTCTTCCCCTTATTGCTCAGAGGACTTGAACCTTAAATCATTATATGATTTGGTCTCTTCCTCAACCCATTTTCTGGAGGTGGTAACAGAGGCAGTAATTCCTGCTGGGCATCATCATAACAGGAGATTCTGTGTGGTCCTGGTATAAGACAGCAAGACACCTGGTTTTAAATATAGATAGAGGGACGGCTAGGTAACACAGAGGATAGAGCCCCAGGTCTGGAGAACCTGGGTTCAATTCTGGCCTCAGACACTTCCAAGCTGTGTGACCCTGGGCAAGTCACTTAGCCCCCCATTGCCTAGCCCTTGCCATTCTTGTGTCTTAGAATTTATACCAAGGCAGAAGGTAAGAGTTTTAGGGAAAAAATACCTAGAGTGGATGGTAGTTGTTTAGGGGATGTGATTTTGGAGGCAGCAGGAGGACCCTTCTTACTGAGTTTAAAATATCTTCCTCCCCACTCTGATCATTACTGCCTGAAATTCTATAATTTGCAGTTTTAAAAAAAATCTAGGTTAAGCATTGCCCTTTTTCCTGCAGTCTTACTTGAAATCGTGATTACCCCTGGGAGAGGTAAGTCCCTCTGACCCCACTAAATTGATTCTGACAGCTTTCTTCCTTGTTAATATCATCTAGGATAATATGAAAAAAAACTGGTTCTAGGAAAACTTTGCCAAGGGCCTTGCTATATCAGGTTCAGTGGGAAGTAGATAGAATTTGGAGCTGGAAGACCTTGTTTCTATGCTGCCTAGATTAGGAATTGGAAGGAACTCTCAAAGTCAAATAGCCCAAATATTTAATTTTACAAATGAAGAAACTGAAACTCAAAGGGATTAGGGAAATTGCCAGAGTTGACAGTAGTGCTACAAGATGGTGCTGAGATTTGAACCTGGGTTTTCTGACTCCAAATATAGCTCTCCAATTGATTTCCTGATCTTCACTTGCCTCAAGTATAAAACAAGGCAATTAGAATAGAGGATCTCCTAAGGTCTCTTCAAACTCCAAATCTCTATGCAGTGTTGTCCCTAGTTAAAGACAAATCCAGGCAGTTGCCAAGAACACTGAACTGCTAATGATTGGGCAGTAACTCAGGGAAGCATCTGCAGGAAGGGAGTGCTGGAGAAGGAGGCTGATCTAGTATCCTCCTTCCGAGATTACCTTAAATCGCACAATATGGATTCATGAACACAAGTATGTGTTTGTATGTATTTGTGTATGTGTATAAATACATGCATATATACAGATATCTTCTATGTACATGGTAGTTATTTTCATGTTGTCTTCTTAATTAGACTTTGAGCTCCTCTGGACAGGGATTCTTTTTCCTTCATTTTATATCTCTAGAACATAGTATGTGATTAATAGAGACTTACTAAGGGTCAGTCAACTAGCACAATGAATAGAGTGCCAAGCCTGGAGCCAGGAGGACCTGGATTCAAATGTGACCTCAGACACTTCTTAGCTATGTGACCCTGATTAAGTCACTTAACCCTGATTACCTAGCCCTTGCCACTCTTCTGCTTAGAATTGATACTGTCATAAGGTAAGAGTTAAAAAAAAGCTTGGAGAGTAAATAAATTGAATAAAAAAGACTTATTAGCTGACTGTCACTTCCCATGCCCAAATGCACCATAAGATTATCAGTTTCCCTTTTTTCCTTTCCTTTCCTTTCCTTTCCTTTCCTTTCCTTTCCTTTCCTTTCCTTTCCTTTCCTTTCCTTTCCTTTCCTTTCCTTTCCTTTCCTTTTTTCCTTTCCTTTCGTCTCTTTCTAATATCTTTCCTTCTTGAAGATTACTTTTGATGCTCATTTTCACTTAATTTCCCATAATAAACATGGTGGAGATGGAGACACTGTGACTTGCCTTGACCTTGAATCCTGTGGAAAGTCCCTGTAGAAGATGAATGTAAGTGGGTCCAGTTTCTTTCTTTACATCTTCACATCATGAGTCACATCCCTATTTCTGAGGTGGGCTGGGGTGATCCTGACTAGACCAGGGACAATCCATTCAACATGTACTTATTTATTTTTAAATCCTTACCTGCTCTCTTAAGAATTAATTCTAAGACAGAAGATCAGCAAAGACTTGGCAGGGGAGTAAGTGACTTGCCCAGGGTTTCAGAGCTAGGAAGTGTCTGAGGCCAGTCTCAACACATGTTTATTAAGCACCTCAAGCACCGTGCTAGGCACTTGGGGAGTTAGAAAGTTTAGACAAGACATTACCTTTTCAAAGCCTAGTAGAGTTTAATTCAATGATGTTATTTTTCCTGTTTATGACAATAACACACATTATATAGCATTTTACAGTTTACAAAGTCCTGACTTCTTGATGGTTCTATGAAGTGGGTAGCATAAGGTGTTGTAGTTTTGTATATTAGCCTGGAGCTGTGATTTCCGTTAGTGTGGGGAATTTTAGATGAGAAAAATTTCCTTGGTGATGCAGATCATTTCTAGCCTCAGAGAGTTGCCTGCAGTCACCGAGAGGCTAAGAGACTTGTCCTGGGATATATAGCAGGATGCAAATCTAGGTCTTGGCACCTTATCCACTATACTTTGCCGCTCCTTTAGAATTAACATTATTCTTTCCATTTTACAGAGGAGAAAACTGAGTTTCATAGACGCAAAATCTTAGGATTTAGAACTAGAAGGAATTTTAAGAATAAACTATTTAGGGACAGCTAGATAACACAATGGATAGAACACCAAGCCTGGAATTGAAAGGTCCTGGGTTCAAGTCTGGTCTCAGACACTTCCTTGCTCTGTGATCCTGGGTAAGTCACTTAACCCCAGTTGCCTAATCCTTATCACTCTTCTGCTTTAGAATTGATTCTAAGACAGAAGGTAAGAGTTTAAAAATGTTATCTATTATAATTCCCTTAATTTACAGGTCACACTACTAAGGTCCAAAGATCTTAAATCATTTGGCCAAGGTCATTTTATCTCTTTTGGGATCTGAACTCGGATCCTCTAATTCCAAATCCAATATTCTTTCTAAGTCACCATGCTGCCTATCACAAAGCTGGTCAGTGGCAGAGCTTGACCTTGCATCCAGACCCTCAGACTCCAAATTCAACTCTTCTCACAACATTATGCTGCTTCCTGAGAGGGTGAGTGTTGCCTTTTCTTATACAAGGCACTTCTCTGTTCCAGCTAGGCAGGGCTTCTCATTGTGACAGCTGTTCCTTCATTCTCACCCAGCCCCCACGACTAACTCTCCTGGTGGATGAGGGCAGAGCCTGGGAATGTTGCCTCTCGGACAGAAGTTCGGGGAGTGACTTGACTATAAGCCAACTTTCATCCTGGGCCAGTGACCTGCTGGTGACTCAACAAATTCAGAATGAGACTCTGGTTACTCTGAGTCTACGACAGTACATGCCGAATAACCAGAGCCTCACAAAAGGCCTCACTTCCTCTCCTTGGTACCCGGGAGACACAACATACTTGCCCTGGTTCAGGAGCAGCTGTCCCAGCGATAGCACAAGGCACCCAGGGCTCTTGGTGAAAGAGTAAATCACCAGATGCTATGGGGGCCAAGTTCATCAGGGCATTGACTCTTGAAACACATGCCCCCTTCACATCAAGCAGGATTTGTATGCATCTATTAGCTGTAATATACAGGCAGCATTGAGAATCCAAGCATAAGAATGAAAAATAGTCCTTGTCCTCAAAGAGCTTACATTTTACCATGGAATGCAATGGCAACGAGCGAATTTAATTTGAGGAGGCAGTTATTAGGGGAAAAAGGAAGGCTTCTTATTAACAACAACTTTGCTCACCCTTGAACAAAGCCCAAGGAGTGCTGATGGGAAGTGGCTTTCCAGAAATAAATGAAACTAAGTATTTTTAACCTGGAGCCTGTGAACTTGCTTTAAAAAATCATTTTGGTAACTATTGCAATATGATGTATTTCTGCATATTTTATGTGCATTTTTTCTGAGAAGGTTCTCATAGGCTTTACTGGATTGCCAAAGAAGTCCATGATAAAAATATTGATTTAGAATTCCTACTCTTAAAATGATGATGATGATATTAAAACTGATATAATCCTTTGCAGTTTATCAGGTTCCTTTTTTCCTTACCTCATTGACTCTGTGAAGCCATTTTTTTCCCCAGAATTATTTAGGTTCTTTACCTAAGCTGGCTTTGCCAAAATGTAAGGCGAAGATTATTACCCCCACTTTGAAGATGAGAAAAATTGAGGTTGAGGTAGATTTTGTTCAAGATCATATGGTTGGTAGATGGGAGGGTCATCTCCATTGGACTTCAGACCCATTGCTCTTTCCACTCTATCACCACTGCCTCTTTAGCAAGCTGAGTACATCATCACAGATCCCTAGTAATGCACCAGCTGACAAACTGGTTCCTCTGTATGCCTCTCCCAGGGACAAATAGAAGGTTCTGCTTAGTGACTTTCTTTAGTAACAGCAGTACTGTGGATTTGGGGATGATTGGTTTATTTATCTGTGTCACTGCACCCATTAAAGTACCTGGTAGTTGGTAGAATAGAATGTAATTGATTTCATATGAGCTCAGTTAGGGCAGGGATTTTTTTCTTTTTTGTCTTTGTATCTTCAGCACCTAGAACATTTCTGGCCCATAGAGAGCACTTACTAAGTGGCGGCTGTGGTACTGGTGGTTAGCAAGGAGCCAACCATCAGCACCATGGTCAGTATTCTGCTCCCTGGCCAGCCACTTTTTTTTTAGCACCATGGCCAGGGTTCAGCTCCAGTTGACAACAATTCACTCTTTTTTTCCCTTATGCCCTGAAATTCACCATGTTAATCATTTCTTATTTACCTTTATCCATCTCTCCCTCTCCCCTGACCCCATTTGTCCTTTCCTCTCCACTCTCCTTACATATTCTGAATTAGCCACTATAGGGCTTACACATAGATTAGAAATCATTTTTTTCCTCAAAATTACAAATATTCTTAATGGGGAAATAAATCCTACACACAATTCAGAGGAGCTGGTTCCCTGTTATCTGGGGATAATCAAACAAAGACTTGAAGAGATGAGACTTGAACTCAGCCTTGAAGGATGGCTATGATTTGTATTGAGGTAAGATGTAGGCAGAGGAATTCTGTGGTCCAAGGTAGAGAGAGCCCAAGATGTCTTTGGGGGACAGTCAGACTTGATTTGCTCAAGTGGAGTGGAGTAACAGTGGAAACATGATTTGGAACCTGTTTTAATCCCTCTTTCTGCCCTCTGGCCTTAGTCAAGAATTCTTTGCATTAGGTTTAACAGCTCTAAACAGTCCCTGAATGGACCTGGCTGGCCCCCTGTTTGTCTCTTCCCTGGGGAATGCTGAATTAGCATCTGTCCCTCTGCAGATGGCTGGTAAACTCAGCTAGTGTTCCCCCTCCCTTCTGTCACCAGGATTTGTATATGGGTTCAGCTGAAATCGGGAGTGTTGTTCTGTGTTATTTTTAGAAATTGCACCATCTGTTCAAGGTGCTGTTTGGATTTTATTCATCTTTGCAAATGGCCGATGGAGAATGGTGCTGAGTCAGGGAAATGGCCACGCCATGGCAGGGAGGTTTGGCGCTAGTGGCAGAGAAATCGTTGCATGAAAAATGAACAGGGACCAAATGGATGGGATTTGTGTCAGCCAATGCTTATTTTCATGACACATTCTGGCTAGAATGAAGCCTTCATTGGAAGCCAGCTTTCTTTCAAAGAGCAGCTATTCTCAGTGCTCCCAAAAATGAAGCCAAAGAGGTTCTCCTGGATGGAGGAGTTGGAGCTGTGATGTCTCAACATCTAGGCATTCAATGACTTGGTGATGCTCAGCTGAGCATGACTAACTGTGCTGATGGGAGATCAACCCCTAAATGTAAGGCCTTGAAAGAATCAGGAAGAATGGTCAAATATGAATGATAACCAAAAATGAAGGGTATTTCTTATTCCTTTTTTCTGATCATCCAGGCTCAATGCTTTTGCCTGGGATAGACATTCTACCTGGACTTTGAATGGATAGGGATGGGAGCAGGCAGAGAGAGAAGTTTTAAGGAATAGGCTATAAGGTGGTGCTAATGAGCTTTTTGAGAGAAACTATAGGAGCCATCTTCATGTGAAATGATCCATATATGATTCTTTTTGCTCCTTTCTTAACCATTGTTGCCCAGTTAATCCAAAACACCTTTGCATTCTTGTATTGTTTGGTGCTCCACTAATTGCCTTTAGAATCAAGTATATAGACCACTGTTGGACACTATATAGTCTAGCTCCAATCTCTCTATCTAGGCTTATTACACATTAATCTCCTTTAAACACTCAACATCTCAGTTAAGCACATCTACTCCCATTCTGTGTACCATTGTATTGAATTTCTCCCCTTCCCGGAATGTCCTTCTGACACCTCTTAGAATCCCTACATCCTTCAAGGCTCAAGTCAGTTCCATCTCTTGCTTCTTGCCAGGCCTTTCTGGATCCCCCACTTCCTAGTGTTCTCCTATCAAAATTACTTTCCATTTATTTTGTCCAGTGTGTATTTAAAAAAACCCTTTACTTTACAACTTAGAATCAGTACTGTATATTGATTCCAAGGCAAAAGAATGGTAAGGGCTAGGCAATGGGTTAAATGACTTTCCCAGGGTCACAGAGATAGGAAGGGAATCCAGGATCGCCCATCTCTAGGTCTGACTCTCAATCCACTAATTCACTGAGTTGCCCCCTAAAGTTTGGATTTACTTATTTGTATTTACTTTTGTATTTTTTATTTGTGTACTTAATTCCTCTCCCCTCCCCAATGGAACAGAAGCTCCTTGAGGTCCAAGGCTGTTGTGCCATTGTATAGTTTTTAAGGGCATGATGTCTTCTCTACCTTCTCTGTGTTTCTGACCTGGATGGAGGTGAAGGAATCAGTTAATGAAAAAGTCTTCTTCAGGCTGATTGCTAGTCATTGGCAAAACTTTGTTGAAGATAGGATTGGTTTTGGGGCCCCTTTAATTCCCCTCTGTGTGAGTCACAAACTAGTTGGGTATTCTTTGGAAACCTGTTGAACTTCTGTTGTCTATAAGCTGATAACAATTCACACTAAAGAGTCCATGGCTTAATGTGCTCCCTCTCCAAGGGGTATTTGCATTTTAAAGTATAAACCTAGGGAGAAGACATGACAATCAAAAAGAATGAATGACTAATTTTGGGAATGTAGGAACAGTGATGGATATTGAGGGATGTCTTTCAAGGCAAGGAGACTTTTTCAGTCATCATTGAATACAGATGGCCACCTACTCTATGTGAGACCATCCCATACCAACCTTTTAGCTGATCTCCATCATTCCCAGGCTTCTGCACTGGGGCTTATTTCTGGTCTTGAAACCTGAGGCTCTTTCTGTCCATCAGCACTAAGTATCTAAGGACAGCTCCTGCTCCACACTCTGAGACCCAGGTGTTGAGTCAGAGGGGAGGCATCAGGAGGACCCAAGAGGCTCTGCTTGTTTTCCTGTAATGAGTCAGCAGGCAGACAACTGCAACAGAGGTCGTGTTTGATCAGTACCTGTTCAGAGCTGAGCTGAGCTTTGCTGGCGTGAGACACGGGATGACTTCTCTCTCTTTTTTCATTCTACTCAAGCCAGTTTCACATTTCCATCTCCAGTTTTTATTTGCAGGATGATTTTATTATGTAAAATGCATTTTACTGGGCTGTCCTCTTCCTTGCTCATCTCCCCAAATGCACTTCTGGAAATCATTGTGTTGCCACAGAATTAATGGATTATAACAACAGCAGTAGCACCACCATCACCACCACCAATAATAATTCACCTAGCACATTTCAGAGCAGTTTCCTCAACACTGAGAGCACAGTCTTTATCTTCCCATTTGGTAGATCAGGGAACTAAAACTCAGAGAGTATAAGTGATTTGTCCAGCATACAGAGCTGGCAAGTGTTGGAGCAAGGAAGAGAAATCAGGTCTTCTCTCTGTAAGCCCACTGCAGTCTCCATTCTTTGACATTGCTCCTTGAAGACCATTAGTTGGGGATGAGGCTCTAGAACATCTTCCTCTGCTTATTGGTCTTCACTTATTCCCAAATGATAAACTTGTGTGTTATGGCAGAAATGGATCAGCAAGTCTTCTACGTTGTAGAACATGCTAATTGAGGGTCTGAAGAGTGTAATATGATGTTACTAGAAGCTGATTTACATTCACATAGTGCTTGAAAGTGATATAGGCTAGGTAAGAACTACTAGCTTTTTTTTGAATATGAAGAAACTAAGAAAAGGATGTGAAATGACTTATCCAAGATCATAAAGTCAGGTTTATAAGCAAGGGATTAGAACAATTATCCAGTGTAATTATCTGGTCCTTGTGTCTTACTATTCCCATTTTTCTAATCTATAAAACTATAGAATCTTAGAGTTCAGCAGCCCTTGAGAATCCATTTGGCCATAGAATCATAGATTCAGAGTTCAAAAACATCTGAGAGGTAATCAAGTTCATTTCCCTCGCCTTACACATGAGGAAACCCATGCCGACCAAGGTTGAGTGACTTGCTCTGTCTTCTAGGTAGTTAGTGGCAGAGCCAGATTTGAATTCAAACTCTTTGACTCCAAAATTCATGGTCATTTCTAGTGAAGCAATCTATCTTCTAGATCAGGAGCCTCTTCTCCCATCTACAATATGCTCAGTGAGTGGTCACTTATGATATATTTGAATAATTCCATGGAGTAGAAACCCTTTATCTCAGGGGGTAGCCCTAATAATTTTTAGCTATTTCATGCATCAAGCTTAAATTTGCTTCTTTGAAACTTTCATCCATTACTCTTAATTCCACCCATTGGGGCCAGACAAGCTTGTTCTAATTCTCTTTCCATATGCCTTTAAATCCTTGGAGATCACCAGCATATCTCCCCTCAGTTTTTTCTTCTCCAGGATAATATATTGTTGGAAGCAATTGAGAGAAACAGAGTCTCTAATAGATATTTTAATCTAAACCCCATCAAAAGATCAATGCAGTCCGGCAAGGCCATGCTTTGATCTTTCTACTCTGCAAGTCGGTACCAGACTGGATAGGTTATTTAAGATAAAAATCTCGACTCCTCTTTTGATTCCTTTTATGACCCATACCTTTTCTTATTGGAAAGCATTATAGTCTTATTGGAAAACTTTAAGTTCTTGGCAAAGCAGCAGTTAAGAGGTTAACAGTTTCTCTCCAAAACAGAAATGCAGAAAATTAAGCTGCCTGTTCCCAGACTACCCAAGGTCACGGAGTGGCAAGCTCAGGTAAAATTCCACTTTTAGATAAAGTGAGGCTCATTTTTAACCTTGGGACTTTTTCTCATCCAGCATTATCTTCATGAGGTAATTCTGTGTCTGTGCAGCTGTGAAACTTTTTTGGACTTTTGTGTGAAAAGGGGTTTTGTTGAATACTGTATATAACAAAATCTCAAGCTCATTGCTGGTCAGACAGAGCAGCCATGAGCTAACAGACAGACGGTCTCTAGCATCTTTCTTTCTCACCTAAACCATCCCTTATCAGATACCTGGAGCTGTTGGATAGCTTTCAACAATATATTACTAATTCCTTCAACTGATTCTCATAGAACACAATATTAAGATCCTTCACCATGCTGGTTATCATTTCCTAGATATCCTCCCTAAAATGAAGCATCTGGGATTGTCTATACTGTCCAGATGTGGTTCAGTGGGACTATTACCTTCCTTATCTTGCTCTCATAAGGCAGTTTAAGGACACATTAGTTTTGATTTTTGGGGGGAAGGGAGAGGAGGCATTCCAACCTACTTTTGATTCATATTGAGTTTGCAGTCCACTAAAATAATTCAGATCTTTTTTCTGACGATCTGATGTCTATCTATTCTTTTTCCATCTTGTACTTGTGAAGTTCCTTTTTTGAATCCAAGAATAAGACTACATATATCCCATTACATTTTATATTATTAGATTTGGCCTGCTGTTCTAGCCTGTCAAGAAATTTTTGGATTCTGACTCTGTTATCCAGCATGTTAGTTATCCTTCCTAACTCTGTGCCATCTGCAAATTTGATAACCATGCCATCTCTATGCCTTTATGTAAGTCATTGATAAAAATATTATACAGCATAGGGCTAAGGACAAAACTGCTAGAAAAGTCCTTCGAAGTTGATAAGTTGATGATGAACCATTCATGACTATGCTTCTGTTTGACCCTTCAACTACTCTGAACCCATCTAACTCTGCTATTATTTAACCCATTGTGGAGGAGTGAGTAACTACATCTGGAGTTAGGAAGATTTGTGTCCATTTCCTTCAATACAGATGTTTACTACCCATGTGACCCTGGACAAGTCCCTGAAATTCTTCATGTTTTATTTGGTTTTCTCATCTGTAAAATGAGGGTGTTGAAAAAGAGGTAGTCCCTAAAAATCTCTTGAAGCTCAAAATCCATGATTTTCTGATCTCTGCCCCCCAAAAGCTTGAAGCACTTTGTTGAAGGTTTTGTTAAGATCAAAATGAATTATAATGAGAGCAGTATTTCGATCTAGTAGTGTAGCCTTGCCCCTAAAGGAAATGTGGTTAATCTAGTATGAGATGGCCTGAATGAAGCCATACTTCCTCTTTGTAATCACTATTTCTTTTCCTAGGTGCATTATTCTTATTGAATTTATTCTCTAAGGCTTAAGGGATGATTGGGAAATAATTTCAAAGTCAGGATATTTAAGGGGATATTTGGAGGCAGCTAGGTGACTCAGTGAATAGAGAACCAGGCCTGGAGACAAGAGGACTTGGGCTCAAATCTGAATTTAGATACTTCCTAGCTGTGTGACCTGGAGCAAGTCATTTAACTGCAATTGCCTAGCTCTTATCCATCTTCTGCCTTGGAACTGATACTTAGTATTGATTCTACGACAGAAGGTAAGGGTTAGAGGATGCTTGTAATGAATAGTTATAGATCTTCAGGACTAGGACCCAGGTGTTTGTATTTCCAGTCCAGTCTATCTACTTCATCACACCAATTATAAGCTGAAGGAGTATTTAACCTATAATCTTTCTCATTATTTTTGTTTAGTAGTTTCAACCATGTCCATCTCTTTGTGACCCCATTTGGTGTTTTCTTGGCAAAGATACTGGTTTACCATTTCTTTCAGCAAATCATTTTGCAGCCGAGGAAATGGAGGCAAATGGGGTTAAATGACTTGTGCAGGGTCACATGGCTCGTAAGTGTCTAAGGTCAGGTTTGAACTCAGGTCTTCCTGACTCTAGGCCCAGTGCTTTATCCATTGTGCTACCCAGCTGCTCTTAAGCCCTATCTTTAGCAATCAATTGAACATTTAATAAGCACCTGCTATGGGTAGAACACCATTCAGATGCTTGGAGGAGGCACAACATTTGTTAAGGCAATGTCCTTGGAGTCATGGAGCTTAGTATAGAAAGTTATTTCCTTTTTTGACAGTAAATTAGTAGGTCAAAGGAATGTTGCTATGCCTAGAGTTTAGTAAGTCACTTGATAAAAGATGAAATGAGTTTATGTATATAAAGTACCTTGTAAAACCTTCAATTGCTATATAAATCCTAGCTGTTATTATTATTAAAGTATCTCATACTGTTCTTGTGGAAAAGATGGAGAGCTGTGTGATAGAATATAAAACAGCTAGATGCATTTAGAACTGGTTGAATGGCCAGACTTACCAAGTAATTATTAATCTTTCAATTTCAGTTTGGCAAGAGGTTTCCAGTGGAGTGCCCCAGGGATCTGTGCTTGACGGTGTGCTGTTTAATATATTTTTGGATCACTGACTTCGATAAAAGCATGGCATGCTTATCAAATTTGCAGATGAGATGAAGGAGGGAGAAAGAGCTAACACTCAGAATTGAGCACTAGATTGAATTTAATAAGAAATTCAGAGGGGGAATAAATGTAAAGTCTTACACTTAGGTTAAAAAAACAACAACATCATAAGTACACGGGAGGGGGAACTTTAGACCGCAGTTTGTCTGAGAAAGATCAGAATGAGGATTATGGGTCTTTGCTCATAATTTAAGAAGCCACAAAAAGGCAATGTGATCTGGGCTATTTTAAGAGAGAAACAGCTTTGAGAAGTAAAGAAGTATCAGTCCCTTTTTATTCTGCTCTGCTTAGATCACAATTGGTGTATTGTGTTTAGTTCTTCATTTTAGGAAGAACTTTGATAAAGCAGAGTGTCCATAGATTGACAATCAGGTGAAAAGCCTCGAATCTGTGTTATGTAGGGACTGGTAAAGGAACTGGACAAGTTTATCCTGAAGAAGAAAAGGCTTCTGGGAAATGTGCAAGTTGTGACTTTTAGATTTCTTTTTGTCTTCAGCAGGTAAAACCAGGAGCAATGGGTGGAAATTGCAAGAGTCAAATTCAATTTGGACATAAGGAATACACTATCCAGTTATTCAAGATGTCCAAAATGGTAGTAAGTTGCCTTGGGAGATATTAGATTCCCCCTCTTTGAAAATCTTTAGTCAGAGGCCAGATGACCATTTATCATATATATTGGAGGAGGGGTTCTTTTCAAGTATTGATTGAACTGAAATCCATTTCTACTCTGAGATCCTTTGTTTCTGAGACACCAACAAAGATAAATGTACTATACAATATTACACAAATCCATTAGAGATGTACAAAATATAATGAGATTATAGACTCCCTGAATCTTCTGGCTAGAAGGTAACTCAGAAACCATATTGTCCAAGTCATGCCTGATGAAGTATCCCCTGAGTCAGTGCTATGTGTGGTTTGAGAAGGAAGGTAATTACTGAGCTGAGGGCAGAGTGACTACATTCTGGAGGTTTCTCTCTTCTCTAACAAGTGCCATTGGTCCTGACTTTCTGCCTTGGCCATATGGCTTCAGTGACCCACAACACCCCCTCCTCCATCATGGGAGCTGCCACTGTTGTTCCATGAGCAGAATGTCAGGGAGTGAAGTGATTTGTTCAGTTCCATAGAATGAATCCTGAAAGCCCTTTTCCTTTTTTTTCCTTTTTTTTTAAACTCTATTTTATGGCACTCTTTGTTCCAAGATTTGCAAAACCAAAATAAAGCTAGCATTTCCATATACAAATAAAAAAGTACACAAACGAAACCACAAATCTCCTATATGTTTAGATTACTTTTCTTCCTATCTACATAATAAATCCATTCACAAGTGTCCCAGCCCCTTCCCACTCTTCCTGCATCACAGAATATATTGTCAAGGAGATCAACACGTACATGGAAATTAAGTTTAAAAGCCCTTTTTCATGGACAATTCCATGCATAGTTAGATCAGACATCTAGCAAATCCTGACTGGAAATCTTTGGGTTTTCACTCTCTCCAAGGAATGTAGTTTGCTAGAGCATGGAATCCTTGCTTGTCCAGGGAGGCAAAGAGATGCTACCTTTGATGTTCTGGAATGTCCGGCACCTTTTCTTAGGGCGATACTTCTGAAATTTATTCTTTTCCTTTTTTAGATTGGATCTCCCTAACTCTCCTAGATTTAAGGTCCCTCATGAACCTAATCCCAATGATAATTAGTTTGGATGCTCTGACCTGCTCTGTTTTTCAAATCTGGGCTGGTTTGCCCCTCATTAGGTTACTCATTGGTCCTCTGCTCCCAGAGCTTCTCTGTATTAACTAACTGCTCTTATTATAGACACCAGACGTATTTGAATACTAGCATAGTTCAGAGCTCCCCAACTCAAACTAACCATCAGACCTGGCCTCTTTCAGTAGCAGAGATCACAGATATCATAGACACCTAGACCACTAGTGATTTTGACTCTTCATTATCCCACCCCAGTCCCACCCAAAAGTCCTGAAACAGGATTTCTGTTTTGAGGAGGTTGCAGGAATGATAAAATAGGAATTTTCAACTTGTCAGGTGCAGTTGTTTAGAATGATAAACAGCTTTAGATTAGAATTTTANCCTTTCCTTTCTTCCTTTTCTCTTCTCTTCTTTTCAAACACCCTTTCCTTATTTCTTAGAATTGGTACTAAGTATCAATTACAAGGCAGAAGAGTGGTAAGGGCAAGCAATTGGGGTTAAGTATCTTGTCCAGGGTAACATAGCTAGGAAGTGTCTGAGGTCAGATCTGAACCCAGGACCTCCTGTCTCCCGGCTTGGCTCTCTTCACTGAGCCACCTCATTGCCCCTCTCATTCTTTTCTGCTTGGCAGTACACTTTGGGCAAATCACTATACCTCTCTCTATCTTATTTTTCTTATCTATAATGTGGGAATTAAATTACCCAATCATTCTACTTTCTAGGGTAATTGAGAAGGTCAAATGAGAGGATGAATTTAAAATTAAAAGTATTGAGGAATTATAATGATTTTTGACATCTATCTACAACCACAATCCCTCTTTGATCACTTCAATTTGGAAATGATCTTGGATTCTTAAAGTGAAAAGAGTGGAATATTTTGTAGGTCTCATCAAACTGGGAAGGTTATCAGAACTCTCTGGTTATCAATTGAATGTTACCATCCAAACTTAGTTCAGAAGTGTTCCTCACTGGAAAGTTGGCTATTTGGTGATTAAAAAAAATCACAACAGCATAAGAAGATTGTTCACATGTGGCATTTTGTTTCAGAGGAGGGAGCACTGATATCCATGGAATCATGAGTCGTTGAAGTAATGAAATAACATCCTTTGTAATAATGATCCAATGTTTTTTACGCTTATTTATGATTTCCTTATGCTCTAGCATAAATCCATTTTTATGACAGTATAATTTTTAGAATATATGTTTTCTTCATAATTTCCCTATTCAGAAGATGTTATGATTCTTTCAAATCAAATTTTTGCCACAGCCTATTCTTTCCTATTTTTTATTCTTTTTTACTCTGAAATAGAAATAATAAAAGCTTCTGCAATTACTGTTTTACTATGTATATCTTTTTCCAATTCACTTAGCTTTTCTTTTACAAATTTAGATATGACAGCTCATGCATGTATTATATATATTTGTACATATTACATATATCTATATATATATAATGATACTGTTTTATTGTTCATGGTGCCTTAAAGAACATCATAACTTCCCTCTTTGGCTGTTTTAACATTGCCAATTTTTATTGTTGCCTTATCTAAAATGACAGAAACTCTTGCTTTTAAAGTTTCCTATGGCAAGCTTAAATTTTTATTTTCTATGCATTTACATTTTCAAAATGTATTTCTTACATGTGGCAAATTATTGGGCTTTGTTTTCTTATAGATTCTGACCCCTTATGTTTCTAAAACTGTTCTTTTTGAAGATACTTTGTTATTCTAGTTATTATTAGTATTTAGTTTAGTATTCTAGTTATTATTAGTAGTTAGAATAATTCAGAAAAATGATGCATTGTATATTTCCTATGGGGAAGGGATATGACTAAGTTTTTAAAATTAGGAAGAAACAAGGGGCTCACTTTGCTCTGAGTAGGTGGCAAATGCGTGCTCTCCTTTGCTGATAAAACTATTTCAGAAAATTATTAACTTGAATTCAATTTCTCAATCAGGGTGATTCCTGAAAGAAATTTATCTTCCTTTTCTAAGTGCCCCCTCCTTCCCACTGGAGGATCCTAACCTAGATGTATGGTTCTTGAGGAACTTGTGGCCTTAAAACACAGAAATTACCTTTTCTCATGTTTATTCCCTGGGACTGAGCTGTTGAGAAAGGGGGACAGGTTAGTGTGCCCTAGAGTTTTCATGGGTAGCTTTCTGGAAGATGAGCCTGAATTGGGCACTGGGATTTGACTAAGAAAAACATCTGGAGTAGGTGAGAACCAGAATGAATGTAGGTTTGAAGGGAAAAAGGAATATCATATGGCCAGGAGTCATTTAATAGAAAGTTTGTCCAGAGTAGAAGACCCAATATAGAGATAGGCTCCATTCTGGCTTTGTATCCCAGGCTAGACCAATGATGGGCAAACTATGGTCTGCAGGCCAGATGTGGCCCCCTGAAATGTTCTATATCTGACGAATACAATGAGTAGGATACAATATAATGAAACTTTGAAAGAGTTGCCTTAGAAACAGACTGACAGAGGAGCATTTCCTTACCTTTGGCCCCCTCTTTAAAAAGTTTGCCCATCACTGGGCTAGACAATGCTTTATGACATAGGAAGGTTTCAGATGTTTTCCAAAACTGCTTACAAAAGAGAGATACTAACAAGAAGGTAACACAGAAAACAAAATTAGGAAGAGGAAAAATTGAGAACTTGAAGCTTGGTATGGGAACTAAGGAAATTTGCCAACAGGTTTTTAATCTAAGCTCATTTTAGGAATCTATTGTAGTTTATTCATTGTCTTCTGAAGGTTGAATACGATGTCAATGGTAAGAATAATGAAGTTTTAGGGATGGAAGCTCATTGATATGGCAGGAACTAAAATATTAAATTTACATCCCACCATTTGTTGTATTTGTTGGGGAGACGTGATTCGGTAGCATCATAGAAGTTTTTCAGTGATATGCCAAAGATCTTGTGTTTGTCCCTGTGCTTTCTACTATTTTAATCAATGAATCAGATAAAGATATAAATGGAAAATTTATCAGGTATACAGCTGACACAAAGCTAGGAAAGATAGTTAAGGTATCTGATGTCAGAGTTGCCAATAAAAATCTAATGAATCTCAAACAAAATCAAACAATATGAAATTTAATTAGGATAAATGAAAAATTTAGAGTAGGTTTTAAAAATTCAACTGCACAAATAGGATGGGGAAGGAAGATATATGATGATAAGTAATCTTGAAAAGATCTAGGCAGCAGCTAGGTGGATCCGTGGATAGAGCCAGGACTAGATGGGAGGACTGGGTTCAAATCTGGCCTAGCTTTGTGACCCCAGTTGCTTAGTCCTTACCACTCTGATGCCTTTGAACTAATACTTAGTATCAATTCTAAGACAGAAGGTAAAGGGTTATTTTTAAAGAAAATATCTAGAATTTTAGTGACAGTAAACTCAGTATGAATCATCAGCCAATGTGAGGTTAAGGAATTGAAGGGATGGATTGAGAGTCAAGCCTAGAGACGGGAGGTCCTAGGTTTGAATCTGACCTCAGACACTTTCACAGCTGTGTGACCCTGGGCAAGTCACTTGACTCCCATTGCCCACCCTTATCACTCTTCCACCAAGGAGCCAATACACAGAAATTAAGGGTTTAAAAATATTTTAAAAATATACATACATAAGGAACTGAAGGTAGTCTTAAACTACTATAAGGAAAACATAGCATCCTGTGATTTAAGAAACATAATGATAGACAGGTTGAATGAATAGCTATAGATAGAAGTTAACAAGCTGCATTCCAATGTTTGAGATAAGGAAAAAACATATTAACAATGATATTAATTAAAATGTGGAATCAATTGCCTTGGTAGAGTAATGAATGTCTTCAGGGAAAGGGTAAATGTTCATTTGTGGATATTTCAAAAGGGACTACTCTTTTGGTATGAGTTGAATATGATGGCACCTGAGATCACTTCCATCTCTAACATTGTGTGTTTTTGTGATATTACTTGGCAGAGAAGTGAGAAAATTTGTTCTTGGGCACTTGGGACAGTTCGTGTGGCAGGAGACCATACGACAAGTTGGAATAACAGCTCATACTTTGATCTGTTGGAATGTAGTGTATCTAAACTTGACTACCATGGGAAAAGGTTTGGGAAGCAAATTGGAACCAGACTGTGGAAAGCCTTAAATGCCAAGATATGGAGTTTTAACTTTGTCCTAGACCAGTGGTTCCCAAAGTGGGCGCTACTGCCCCCTGGTGGGTGCTGCAGTGATCCAGGGGAGTGGTGATGGCCACAGGTGCATTTATCTTTCCTATTAATTGCTATTAAAATTAAAAACAATTAATTTCCAGGGGGCCAAGGAATATTTTTTCTGGAAAGGGGGCAGTAGGCCAAAAAAATTTGGGAACCACTGCTCTAGAGGCAATAAAGATCTCTGAAGGTTCTTGAACAGACACAGACAAAGTGCCTAAGGAATATTATTTTAATAGTTTTGTGATGACAGATTGAAAAGGGTAAGGGAATAATTTAAATGGGGAAACTAGGTTGAAATCTGTTATTCCAGTATTCTGCTAAAGAAGAATATATTAAGAGGGGCAGCTAGGTAGCACAGTGACTAGAGTCAAGCCTGGAAATGGGAGGACTTAGGTTAAAATTTGACCTCAGACACTTCCTATATGTATCACTCTGAGCAAACCACTTAATCTCTATTGTCTAGCCCTTGCTATTCTTCTGTCTTAGAATTGCTATGAAGACAGAAGGTAAGAGCTTAGAAAACATATTAAGCCCCACAATGTTCAAGGCATGTGCTAAAGACTGAAGATTAAAATGAAAAAAAAATGTCAAGGAAGTTACATTCTACTGGAACTATAATAATTACAAATACACAATTTATTACATAGTAGTAGTAACATTAACAGAAGTGGGAAAATTGGGAAGAAGAGAAGGAAGAAAGACAGTAAATTTAATTTTGGACATATTGAACTTGATTTTCTGGGATATCCATTTGAAGATGTCCAGCAGGTAGTTTAAGTTAAGACCTGAACTCCAGGGAAGATTCAAGCTGGATATAGAGGTTTGTAAATCATCTATAGATCTGTGTTCATTGAAGTCATGAGAATGGGTGAGATCATTGGAGAACCCCCCCCCAAAGCCAAAAGAGAAGAGAGTTGAAGGAAGTACTTAGGGAGACACCCACAGTTGGAGGACAGAAGAACAATGATAATAAATCAGTGAATTCCCAGGACCAGATACAGAAAGTATTAAGGCAAAGAAGGTAGCAGGAACTCTTACAGTATTCTTCTGGAGAAGGTAGAGGGTTTGAGACCAGTTAACAGTATAATCAGAAGGACTGGAACTGTTTGAATGGCCAAACTGATAAGAATGATGATGAATATTATTTTAGGAATTCTGTGAAAACAGAGATTATCAACCTAGAGGAAGCTCTCTTCTGGGATGTCACAGTGGCTCTGTCCTTGAGGATGACAGTGGACTACAACCTCTTTATCAGTCTACTTTGAGACCATAGGCTGTACTATAGAATTTTAGTCACCAGTCTAGGAAGATGGTAGCCCTGTTATAGCCCTCCCCCCCCCACACCAAATGAAGTGTACCCGGTAGAAAGCAACTAGGTGGGTGACAGGAAATCACATTATATGGTAATGTCATATGAACATTTATTAAATTGCAGATATTGAGTCTGGAGTTGAGAAGACAATGCAGTGGGCGAATGTTCAAGTATCTGAGATACCATCACATAGACAACAAATTACATTTAGTCTGTTTGATACCATGGGGCAGAATCCAAGGGAGCCATGGATAGAAGTTGAAGAGGAAATTTCAGTACATTGTAAAGAAAATCCTTTAAATAATTAGAGGCAGAAATGGAGTGAGTCACCTCCAGAGGCAGTGATTCACTCCTCCCTAGAGATCTTCAAGCAATGGCTAGGTGACTTTATTATTGTTGTTTGATAGTTTCAGTCATGTCTGACTCTTTTTTGACCCCATATGGAGTTTTCTTGGCAAACAAACTGGAGTAGTTTGCCATTTTCTTCTCCAGGTCTTTTTACAGATGAGGAAATGGAGGCAAGCAGAATTAAATGACTTGCCTAGATTCGCAGAGCTAGTGTCTGAGACCAAATTTGAATTAATGAAGATGGATCAACCCTGATTTTAGGCTCAGTTCTCTATCCATTGCACTACCTAGCTGACCTAGTTGACTCACTTGCCATTAAATCATAAAGGGGAAATCCTGCTCTAGTATGGGTTGGACTAGATGGTGTTGATGGTCTATTTTAGTTCTGAGATTCTGTGATTCTATGGAGGGAAGAAAAGAGATCAGAACATAAGAAAGGAAAGCAGTGCTTGAGAGGGTGACCTGTTTGTTTATTTTAAATAACCCCATTACTGCTAGTTTCCCAGTGGATCTTTTGCTTCTCATCTTTAAAAGGAGAAGTGACACTGAACCATACAGATATGAAAATAAAAGACAAACTAAGTTGTGATGTTTACCAGGAGACCTGACCTCTTACCTTGCTGGTTGTGCTCTAATCTTAGTTTTTCTGCCTCTCTCTCAACAGTTAGCTTCATCTGCCGGCCTCTGTTCCCTTTTGCTCTATAGTCAACTCCTATGGGCCCAGGGCCATCCATCCCCACCAAGCAGGATAAAAGAAGCAGAGGATAAATGGTCTCTCTGCTAGGATTAGAGCTTACCAGCCCTCTTCTCTAACATCAGTTTTATAGAGTAAGAGAATCAGAGATGGTCAGAGTTAGGACAGACCTTGGAAGTCATCTAGTCTGCTGTTCACATTGGTGGGATGAGGAGACTGAGACCCACAGAGGGGAAGTGGCTTGCTTTAGGTCACATAGAAAGTTAGTGACAGAGCTAGGACTTAAACTCATGACTTCTGGCTTCTAATCCAAGGATTTTTTTCTCTGTCATCCTGACATTGAACTCTCATGTTCTGGACCTAGACCTTAACAACCCTGTGACTATTACCAATATTATTATCCTCATTTTGCAGATATGGTAAATGAGGATCTTAGAAATTATAACTTGTCAGTGGTCACACAGCTAAGAATTATCCCAACCAGGAATTGATCTGAAGTCTTTCCTAATTTCCAGGTTTAATAATTTACTGATGACTTCTTCAGGCACATTACTGGATATTTTTCTCCTGCTTAACTGATTTCTTACTCTTCTGTGTTTTCTGGTCCAGCTCCATCTTTGCCTATGCTCTCATGAACAACTGATTACTTTAAAAAGACTGATGCGAAAGGACTAAGGTTTTCACTTTCCTTTGCTCCTGGGATGATTTTTTTTGCCTGACACCAGTGGAATTTGGGTGGGTAAGAAGAGGGAAGGGGAGTGCATATTTGGGACTTCACTGTTTTATCATGACTCATTCATGTAGGATTGAACACTCAGTTCTCAGGCTACTTTGGAAACTCTTGGCCTTACCATTGAAATCTTAGACTCTTTCCACAAATACTTGTTAATATGATTGCAAGGAGGTGAAATAGGCTGTAGAAGGTGACTTGTGGACTATAAGCAGGTCAAAGTAGACTGATCTATTCTATTCCTTTAGCACTTTATTGTGTGGATTATATCTTTTATATCAGCAAGTGGAAGAGCAACTTACTGCCTTGTGGTCAACTGTAATTGGCATCTTCAATCAATCAGTCAGTCAATGAAAATTTATTAGTTTACTATATGTCTGGCATTTTGCTAGAGCATTATGCATACAAATGTACAAATGAAATAATCCCTGCCCTCAAGGAGCTTACATTCCTACATTCTATTGGGTGAAACCACTTGAGTACATCCATAAAAGGCATCCCAAACCCTATATATATTAAGTAACTTCAGTTGGAACAATAGCAGCTGGGTGGGTCAGGTCTCATGTAGGAGATGGCCTTTAGCTGGACTTTGCAGTGGGCTAAGGCTTGTAAGAGGTGGAGATGAGGAGAGATCGCATTTCCAGCATTCCTATAACCTGGGTAAGTCCTTGGTTTTCAGAAATGGACTATTGTGTGTGAATAGCATCAAGGACAGTTTTGCTGGCCTCTGGAATATGAGAGGGGAGTGATGCTTTGAAAAGTCAGCAGGCCCTGGATTGTTAAATGCTTTAAATGCCAAATAGATGAGTTTATATTCTATCCTGGAGATATTTGGGAAAACTGAAGCTCTCTTGTTCCACTTAGCTGAGCCTAATATATAGATGACAGTTCCAACTATACTCAATCTCTGGGGCCATGCTTGAAATCTAATTTGGTGGTACCTGCACCAAGGGCTCTGCTTATGTAACCATCAAAAGTCCAGGGTTATTTCTTCTTTATAATGAATGCTTTTTGATATTAAAAAACTCTATAAAGACAAATGGATAGTCCCTAATGTGCAAAGTACATGAGTCTGAAGAAATTGAAGGAACTATCTGGGACCAATGAAAAGAAAAAGTATTATAGAGTAACTTTGACAAGCATTTCTCCAACCTTGGGTCTCTTTCTAGGTGGCTGCATAGACTGTGATTAGGGCCTGTCTAAGGAAGAAGCAATCTCCAGAAGGATCCAAGGAATTCTTGAAGGGATAAGAGATAGGTTAGAAGTAATTATAGGACTATAGAATTTGATAGCTAGAAAAGCCCTTGGAAATTATTCAGGGGGAAGAGCTTAGTAATATATCAATCCATAGACAGGGGATTACCATCATCTAGAACTATCTTCTTATTTTCCAGGACAGGAGACTGAGCCCCTGAGAGGGATCTCAAATGAATTTTCCAAGGTTACAAAGTTTAAGGCAGAGCTTGCCCTCAAAGTCAGTCCAATGCCTCTGATATTTTCAATGCTTTAATGAATCTTGGCAGTGGGGAAGGGATGCTACCTCTAACAATGTGAATTGCAGCTTATCCATGCTTTATCATTTATATAATTCTCACTTATGTCCTTTCTTTTCAAATTTTAAATTCTGCATTCTTTCCTTCCCCCCATCTCCCCTTATGAATCCATTGAAACAGAGAGAAACAAAACCCATTACAAACATGTATAGTTAAGCAAAAAAAATTCCCACATTGCCCATGTCCAAAAAACTAAACCAAACCAAACCATGCCTCAATCTACATTCTGACTATCACCTTTTTGTCTGGAGGTAGATAACCTGTTTCATCATAAATTTTCTGCAATTGTGGTTGGTCAACGAGTTGATCCGAGTTCCTACATCTGTCAAAGTTGCTTATTTTTACAGTATTATTGTTATTATACATTTTCCAGGTTCTGCTCATTTTACTTTGCATCAGTTCATATATGTCTTTCCAATTTTGTAAAAAATCATCCCATTATTTCTTATAGCATTTCATTACATGGAATATACCATATTACACAAAAAATTTATGTGTCTATATCACACATAACATATTTAATCATTCCCCATTTGATGGGCATTCCTTCAGTTTCTAATTTTTTGCTGCCACGAAAAGATCTGCTATAAATATTTTTGCACATATGGTCCTCTTTCTTTGATCTTTTTTGAGTATAGACTCAATCATTATTGGTATTGTTAGGCCATAGGGTATACATATGTAGTTTAAAAAAATTCTCTTTTTTAAACCTCCCATTGAGGCACCATCTACTGAAAGGTTCAATCTGGGTCTTTTACTATTTGTTGGATAAAAAGAGAAGTCTTGGTCTGTCATTCTCACTGTGTGACTGCCTTTCTCCTTTTTGGATTTCAAATGTTCCCAAAGATAACTTTTACATTATACATTATACATGCCTTATCTTTTCTGTTTTATCTTGGGCAAATCATTTGACCTTTCTCAGCCTCAGTTTTCTCATAAATGAAAATAATATGTGTATTTTATATAAAACATGATATAAAATGAGAATAATAATAGAAACAACTTCCTGGTGTTGAGGATAAAATGAGACAACATGCAGAAAGCACTTTGTAAACCTTAAAACCTTATAAATGCTAGCTATTTGTATAATTTATATAATTTATGCTTTATTATCTCCCCCATTAGACTGTGAGTTTCTTGAGAACAGGAACTTTCTTACTTTTGAATTTATATCCCCAGCACTTAGCACAGTGCTTAATCAAATCTTTATTCATTTCTTCTTTGAAAGGAGTGTTTGTCTTTCTTTATACCCCTAGCACTTAACACAGTATGCAGTAGGTGTATAATAAATGTTGATATAAATAAAATAACAATTTTTATTATTATTATCTCCCCTTAATCTATAGCAATGATCCTTTGACTTTTTACATCTCCATTCCTCCTTAACCCATCCTATCACTTTTTATCACAAGTATCACCAATCATTTATGAAATATATACTTTGTACCAGGCATTGTGCCAAGTGCTGGGTGTACAAAGTAAAAAACTCACTAGTTCCTGCCCTCAGGGAGCTTAGAGTCTAGAGAGCTTGTTTGTGACTTAAGCTAGCTTCCTCAATCCTCAGGATCAGTTGCCACACAGCTGGAGTCCACTGAAGGGCAAAGGACATCTTTAGAGGTATTTCTCCTCCGCCCTTTCAGCTGAACAGTGAAGGTGAGTGATGTGTTGCCCTCCACTCCTTGGAAGAGTTAGCTGTGAATCCAAGTTATTAGAGTTCGAATATGGAGCTGGCCTACTTACTCTCATCCCAGAGCATCTGTCAACACCCACATAACAGGCTTTAGTGGCTTCAATATGAGTCAACATTGTAAAATGGCAGCCAGAAAAGTCAATGCAGTTTGAGGCTATATTGAGGAAAGAAGAGTCTAGGGACAAGACATACCTATGATACTCTTTCTCTATCAGACCACATCTATAATCTCACATGCAATTTTTGGGAAGGAAATTGATAAGCTAGGTGGTAACAGTGGACAGAGTTCTGGGAGGAGAGTCAAGAAGACATCAATCTTCTTGTTCAAATCTGGCTTCAAACACTTACTAGCTATATGATCCTGAGCAAGTCACTTAACTCCATTTTCCTCAGTTTCTTTATTTGTAAAATGAGATGGAGAAGGAAGTGGCAAATCATTCTAGGATCTTTGCCAAGAAAACTCCAAAAAAGTCAAACATGACTGAAAAATGACTGAACCACAATTGATAATCTGGAAAGTATCCAGAAGATAACATACTAGATGGCAGAAGGCATTATGATAATTTTATATTGTCATTGAAGGAACTTGTAAGGTTGAAACTGGAGAAGAGAAGACTGAATAAGGGTAAGAGAAGGTTGATAACTTGTGTTGAGGTATTCGAAGTGTATAAATAGAAAATCTTGTACCCTTGGACTTCATCTCCCAGCATCTCTTTCCCTGTGTCCCCATGTCTGTGTGTTCATGTGTTGTTTATAAGCTCTTCTTCTCTTGTGACCACAGCTTGGTTAGCACCCTTTTTACTCTATCTTTTTATTTTAGTTTTTATTGATAATCTTGTTAAATATAATACTCGGAGTATTTGGATATTAATTTTTAATCTCCCAGAAGGATTGTTATAAAAGAGGTTTTAGATTTGCTCTGCTTGGCTTCCAAAGGCCAAACATGAGTGGAGGTTGCAGGCTAGAAAAGCAAAAGGTTTGAAAAGCAAAAGTTACCTAGATTTAGAGTTACTTAAAATTGGAATGAACTACTTCAGGAGGCAGAAGGATCATCCTCACTGGAAGTCTTTAAGGAAAGGTAGAATATAAGATATAACTAGACGGCCTCTCAGTATTCTCCCAACCCCACCAGATGATAAGCTCTCTCAAGGACTAAGCTGGGCTAGGGGGGGTTAAGGGATGAAAATATTTAAATTAATCCCATCACTGTCAATTTTGACCTGCGTGGCCTTTAGCAAGCCCCCTTAATGCTCTGCACTTTAATCTCCTCATCTGTAGAATGAGAGAGTTGGATTTGATGACCTCTAAGATTCCTTCTCTCTCTAGATCAATGAGCCGTTGATGCTTCACATACGGTCCATGTTCCAGGACTAGGAGCACTTTAGCAGGGGATTCCTGCAGACTGTCATGATCAAAAGGAATACCTTGAATGGAACGAAGGGAAAAGCATTTATTAAGTGGTTACTGTATGCTGAGCATTGGTAATAGAAATAAAAGAGAGAGACAGTTCTTGCTGTGTAGATTTAGAAGCTTTTAAGCCATATGACTCTGAGCCCATGTGTGGTACCTCTGTTGAAATGCTTGGATGTCACATTACTCAGAGTTGAAACCCTCAATAGCAGTCATCAGTTGTAGCTTATTCATATGCCAGATGTCATGGTGAGAGACCTGGAAAGACCTGCCTCTTACTTCTGTTCTCATGAGTAGTTCTTTAGCCCATCGCCCATAGCCCATAGCACAAGAATCAAGTATGTGTTCTACCTCAGACCCTGCCATAATTTTAGCTGTGAGGCCTTAAGCAAGTCACATTTTCTTTCTCAGCATCAGTTTTTGCACCCCTAGAATGAAAGGGCACACCTAAATCCAAAGGTGCCTTCTGGGTTTCAAGTTATAAAATCTAGTCATCTGGAAAATGAGATGTTTGAATTAGATGATGGCAGGATTGGAAATTTAGAGCAGAAAGGGCCCCTCAGTGGTCATCGAATCCAACTTTCTCATTTTATAGATGGAATGTGTCAGTTAAACAACTTGCCTAAGGTCACAAAGATAATAAGTCACAGAGCTGGGCATTCAACCCAGGTCCTCTGACTCCAAATTGAGTTTTCCATTCCCTGTATTTTAAGGGACTTTCCAGCTCTAATCCATGATGATTTTGTAGATGATTGATGGGCCTTTGCCCTGTACTTTCCTGGAGATGTTATCCCAATGTTCCATTTTTATTTTGTCAGCAACTCTTGCCCTCCCCAAAGGCATCTATTTCCCCCTGGCTTCTCAAGGCCTCAGATCCAGCCTTATCTAGAACTGCCTCCCAGGAACAGTGACCCAATCTCCTCTCCTTCCTACTTCCCACTGAAAAACCCACGGGTCCTGCCTTCTATTCACCAGGACTTTGAATCTAGCTTGTTGCCAGGGAAAACAATTTCATTAGCCAATTCCCAGCAAGATGTTAAGGGCTGATAATGCCTTAATGTGCAATTCTCCCCTAGGCATTTTTGTAATTTTACAGAGGAGTCCTAGGGACACAAAGAATGAAATGCATTGAATTTCAGAAGCTGGGATAGACCATCAGTAGAGATTTCCTTTTGGTAAGGAGAGGGAGAGGGTGCTCCCTGACACCCTTCAAATCATTCATGGATAAATTATCACAGATTCATTGGGGAGACCCTTAAATAGAAGGGCAGCATGTGGGAGGAAAGGTCCTAGATTGGTAGTCAGGAATCCTAGCTAACTTTTGAACTGTTGAATCAGGGATAAATGGTGAAAATCTCTAAGACTCAGTTTCTTCATCTGTAAAAAAGAGGACAGTGATATTAAACCACTTACCTCACACAGTTGTGGTGAGAAAAGTACTTGTAATCCTTAGAACACTATAGGAATGTGAGCTTTTTCTATGGTGCATGTCCCTTGATATTGGACTGAATGACATCTAAGGCCTTTTTCATCTCTCCAGATACCATGGAAAGAACACTGGGCTTATAATCAGAGGGCCGGGGTTTGTAGCTTGCCTTTGTCACTTGATATTTTTAACAAGTGATTTTCCTTCTCCCAGCTTTATGTTCCTCATTTGTAAAATAAGGAGGTGTCAGAGTTGGTGGGGCTAGATGATCTCTAGCAGCTTTGCTAACTCTAAATGCTGGGATTCTATCATTTAGGTGTAGTAGCTTGCTCTGCATGCTGGGAATCAGGAGGTAATTTCAAAGGTTACTCATTACTTGGATGACCTTGGGCAACTCACTTTCCTCTTCTGTATTATATTTTTTCCAACTAAAAAAACGAGAAGTTGGGATTAAATGGTTTTGACGGCTCCTTCCTAAATTAAGTCTCTTTTCAGCCTAAATTACTTCTGGGTGTCTGTTCATGGGTATTCATCTCTTTCCTTATATTTCTGTGAATCAAGGAGGCTGCTATGGATTCTGGAGCATGATTGGCCAGGCCTGGCCCAGAGATAGTGGGACTCCTATGGACTTGGGTCCTGGTCTTGGTGTCTGATTGTAGAGGTGGTTATTGCTGGTCCCAGGGGAGCTGTAACTGCTCGTTTTCCCCCTTGCCCCTTGTCATCTGCTTCTGTTTTATTAGCTTATTTTTCAGAGCCACCAGACAGCCTAATGTGCCATAGGAGAAATTACAGAATACAGCATTGGCTGGTTCCTGAGCCTTTGGAGCTAAGGACAACCAGAAGGAAGGCTGAGGAGCTGTCCAAGTCCTGGTAGCTCTTAGAACTCCTCTCCTCTTCCCCTCCCTCTTCCCCCAAGATTCCTCCAGGGTCTGAGCTGTGTTGTTAGTTCCAGAGTGGGAATGGGACATCGCTAGGGTTTTCCTCCCTCTAAGAACTCAGGAGTTCTTAATTAAAAAAATGTTTTTTGGTGTTTGAACCCCTTGTGCAGTCTAGTGAAACCTGTAGATCCCTTCTCAGAATAATGAATGAACAAATAAAGAAAGCATCTATTAAGAGTGTAAGGTGCGTAAAGCACTTTAATTTTTTTAAATGTATAAACAAAAATACAGAGGGATAACAAAGGTAATCAATTAGATGGAAATAAAGTTATCCAAATGTTATTTTTTAAAAATTCATGGATTGATTCCATTTTAAGGACCCCTAATTTAGAGAGTAGTCATCCTCTGTCATTAAATCAGGGGGTCTTCACCTTGGATTATATGTGTCAGATGGTCCCCTCTGGGAGTCTTGTGGAACCTGTTATCCCCTTCTCAGAATAAAATTCTTAAGTACTTGAAGGTAATGCTAAATTCCAATAAGAGGCTGCTGAAAATAAAGATGTAATTTATTTTTGTCTGTCTAAGTTCTCCGGCTCTCTATAATCTATGCCATGATCTTAGGCTAAGAGCCTTCACTTTCGAGAAGAAAATAGCAGGTTTGAATTTGCTTCAGAGATGTGTGCCTTTCCCTTCCTCATCATTTCCTGTCTCCTCTCAGTTTTTGAGAATCCACATAGCTGTGACTGACGTCATACACTTGGTTGCATTCCTCTGCACACAGACTCCCACATACACTTTTACCCTGGCTTTTCTCACAATCCAGGAGAGCTCTCTCTCTCTCTCTCTCTCTCTCTCTCTCTCTCTCTCTCTCTCTCTCTCTCTCTCTCTCTCTCTCTCTCTCTCTCTCTCTCTCTCACAGACACATACACACACACTGTCCTAATCATGTTTCCTTTTTGGAGGGACCACAGAGTACCCCCTACCATATAGATGAGTCATCTAGGTACCTTCAGGCTGTCATTCTAATATCTACGTACAAATACAAATATTTATGCTCTTGGGCAGACAGATAAGTGTGCACAGACTTAGTTCTACACTATCCTGCCTCACAGACAGACAGATGCACACTCACCCATATTCTTCTCACATCTACACAGACACTAGCCTATGCAAATGCACACATGGACATAAACTCACATTAAAAAATGAATGAAAGTGAAAAATAATTAAATAATACTAATAATAAAGTAATGAATATTTTATAGCATTTTAGGGTTTGACAAAAACTTGACATCTGTTATTTCATCCAACCACAAACATAGATCCAGATGCTTTCATAGCCAGGTAGAAATAAACACACACACTTCCTTGCATACATATCCTTTGACACACACATTCTCACAGATAGATACATCTTCACTCTTACACGAGTAATTCATACACACATACAGACATACACATGCTTTTCCACCTATAAATGACACAGACATGCTCATACAGGGTTTTGGTGGCATTCTTTATCCAAAAAAAAATCCTTTCCCCTCATTTCTCCTCTCCAGAATCAAAAGATAAGGGACTTTTGAGGATCTTTGGGCCAATGCTGGACAAGTGTTCCTTGAAGAAATGAGATTCTAGGGGAAGCTGGGTGGCTCAGTGGATAGAGATGGGAGGACCTGGATTCAAATGTGACTTCAGATGCATTCTAGCTGCGAGACCTTAAGCTAGTTACTTATCTTCAATTGCCTAGCCTTTATTGCACTTCTTTCTTGGAACTGATAGTCAGTGTTGATTCTAAGCCAGAAGGTAAAGGTTTAAAATGAATTGAGTTACTGTTTCTTGCCCTCAGAACTCAGTAGACTCTGCTGAGGGCAGTAGCTACTTGGTGTAGAAGCCTCAGCTGACAGGGTTTTGGGGCTCACCTCTTTGATGATCCTGGCCTCTGCAATGAGCCTCATGGTTGCCTTTGGCAGCTCCCAGGACTAGATGGTGGCTAGAGAAGGATGACGGTTTGGGTTGGCTCATCCACCTAACTTTGCTTATGTTTCTCCTCCTCCCAGGAGCTCATGGAAGAGACAGGCTTTTGATTGTGCCATTTTTGTCTACTCCCCAATGACCTGGGGCCAGTGACTTGACTCTTGCTGCTATAAGGTCTTCTGCAGCTCTCTTGCTATTTTCCAGATACCTTGGTTGCCTCTCACAGCCCACATTCATTCTCTCAAGGCTTCCACAATTTAGAAAAGTGGCCTTCCTCATGAGGAACCTGACTCTTCACTCCCCTATCCTAGTGAATCTCTCTCTCTCTCTCTCTCTCTCTCTCTCTCTCTCTCTCTCTCTCTCTCTCTCATTTAAAAATGGATAACATTGAAGACTCTGTAAGCAGGGGAAAAGTGGGCAAGGCAAGTCATATTTCTAAGTGAGAAAAGGCTGAAGACATTAGGATTCATATGTCTGGAGTCTCCAAGCCTCAGCCACATTCAGCAAATTTCTTCTACTTGCTCCCAGATTGGATTCACGTGAAAAGGTGATAAAAATAAGTAGGTATTTAAATACAGAACATCTTAAAACAGAAATGCTGGGCATCAGGAAGTTATTTTTAGCACAGAATTCATTTGCAAATGTCACAGCTAACATCCCTCACTTCATTTTTGAAAAGTTTTTTTTCCCCTCTTTTTAAATCCTTCCTTCGAAAGATACGTTTCTCTTTGTTAAGTTAACTAAGGAAATATTACTTACTCCCCCCTTCTAATCTGGTATTTTTATTAAGGCTTTTCAACTTATTCTTGAGGCACCTAGACTTAATAATGCATAGTCATTTAAATGCTAATAAGAGGAAATAGAAATGCATAAATCCAGTATGGTCAGAATATTCTTAGAGATTCTGAGATGCTTAGAATGTTAGGCTTGGAGGGGAGGGAGAATAGGAGAGAAAAAGTCTTTATAAACCACTTATTATGTGCCAGACGCTATGCTAAACACTTTTACAAACATTATGCAGTTTGACCCACATAACATCCCTGGAAGGTAGGTGCTATTGTTCTTTCTACTTTGAGTTGAGGAAACTGAGGTAGGCAGCAGTTAAGTGACTTGTCTGTGGTCATGCAGTTATAAGTGTCTGAGGATGCATATGAATTCAGGTTTTATTGATTCCAGGCTCTGTGCTTTATTATCTGGATTATCTGGATTTAGCATGTCCTCATAGAAACTAAGATCTAAGGACAAGAGGTGACTTGCTCAAGGTCTAACAACTGGTTTGGTCCAGAACTCTTATGATTTAATAAGAGAAAGCTATTAGGTCTGGAGTCCAAGGGCTGATTATGCTACTTGTGTGATCTGAAGTAAACCACTTAACTTACTTATGCCTCAGTTTTCTCATCTATAAAATGAGGAGTTTGATTTCTGATGAACCTATGACTGTATGAACTCATTCAAGTTCTGATGTTTATTTATTTTTTAAAAAACTTTGCTTTCCATCTTAGAATCAATACTGTCTCTTGGTTCTAAGGCAGAAGAGTGGTAAGAGCTAGGCAATTGGGGTTAAGTGACTTGTCCAAGGTCGCACAGCTAGGAAATGTCTGAGGCCGCATTTTAACCCAGGACATCCTGTCTCTAGACCTGACTCTCAATTCCCTGAGCCACCTTGTTAGTCCCAAGTTTTTATCTTTATTATTTTTTCTTCTATTTTGACTAAGGAAGCAATTGGAGATAATAGGAAGAATGCTGGAAAGTGGAATCAGAGGATCTCGCTTTTGCTGATCTATACCTCTTGGACCTTAACCTCCGGTATAAATGAGGGGGGTAGATTAGATAACTGAAAATTCCCTTCCATTTCTAGTCTGTCATCCTATGATGCTTTGTCACCATCAAATGGAAAGAGATATGGGAGGCTCTAGAAATGCCAACTCTCTGGTTTTGAATTTGAATTCTGTTCTCAGTTTGCTGGGTAGATTCTTAGTTTGCTGTGTAGATTCTCAATTCACCTAACCTCTGTTCATCATTTAATTTTTATAAAAAATTTAGCTGGCTACTCATTAGGAGAGGGAGAGTAAATGACTAAGGCAATAAAGTATATTTATGAGAATCAATGGCCATTAATCCTAGGTCATAACATCAACCTGCAAAGCCCAGTTTTCTTTTTGGGATTCTAACTACAAATTAATGGCACCTAATAGAGAAAAGGCAATGAAATTTATTGTTCAAGAAACAGATCAGTTCTTATTCATTTAAACGACTGTGTTCTCCTAACTGGTTCCCCCAGTCCCTCCCTGTATCTCCATACTGGTGCTCATGCCATCTTTCTTTTTCTTTTAAAAACATTTTTTATAACTCTTGCTTGTTGTCTTAGTAACAATCCTAAGGGTCACAAAGTTAGGAAGTGTCTGAGGCCAGGTTTAAACCCAGGACTTCCTGACCCCAGGCCTGGCACTCTATCTGTTGTGCTACCTAGCTGCCCTTCATAGTATCTTTTAAAAAAATTTAACCCTTACCTACTGTCTTAGAATCAATATTGGGTATTGATTCCAAAGCCCAAGAGCAGTAAAGGTTAGGCACTGGGAGTTAAATGACTTTCCCAGGGTCACCCAGCTAGGAAATGTCTAAAGCCACCACCTTACATTTTTTTAAACCCTTAACTTTTGTGTATTGGTTCATAGGTGGAAGAGTGGTAAGGGTGGGCAATGGGGGTCAAGTGACTTGCCCAGGGTCACACAGCTGGAACCACCTTACATTTTTGAGAGCATTTTCTCTTGGTCTCTGCTTTTTCCCCCTTGGAGTCTATATTGTATTGTATTCATGTTAATGTATAATTTATTTCCACCTTCTTACTTCCATAGAATTTAAGTTTCTCCAGAGGATGGACTGACGGACTTTTACAAAAAACCCAACTATTTTGGTGTCCTCAGTTCAAAGGATGACACTTTACAGATAGTAAGCAATTAACAAATTATTTAATTAAATTCAGTAAGCATTTCTTTATTGTCTACTGGGTGCCAGGCACAAAAGGTACAAAGAGAAAAAACTGGAAAATGGTCCTGGCCCTCAAGGAGATAATGTTCTACAAAAGAATAGCATGTTTTTTTAGTTGTCATTTTTCAGTTATGTCCAACTCTTCCTGACCCCATTTGGCATTTTCTTGGCAAAAATACTAGAGTGGTTTGCTGTTTCTTTCTCCAGCCCATTTTGCAGATCAGAAAACTGAGGCAAACAGAATGAAGTGACTTGCCCAGTGTCACATACCTAATAAGTATCTTAGGGTGGATTTGAACTCAGGAAGATAAGTCTTGAATGGGATTGAGGAGGGATAATATTCTAAATATGTTGGTTGACTTCAAATTGAATTGAAAAAGCCTTCTCCTCTGATTTTGGCATTTCTTGTAAAATTTCTGGGATTCTTCTTTGGAATTCGCCTTCAGGGTCTGTGGTCCAATTGTCATCATCTCAGTGGTGTCAAATGGTAATCTTCATATTCTATAGACTAAGTTTTCTGAGATTAGAAATTATTCCATTTTTGTATCTCCAATACCTAAGTAAGATACCTGGAGCATAACAAATACTTGCTGATTGGTTTGTTTATTGTTTTAAGGGAGAAATTAAATTTGAGAAATGGCTCAAAGCCCATTGCAGCCAAATCTCTTGAGTTAGTGGGGAAACAGCTTGAGGGGCAAGAACAAGTATGACTCTACACAAAGGAAAGTGATTCAATTTCAATTGTATGGCTCACAAATTGTTCTGGAAGGTCATTCCCAAAGAAGAACTCAGGGCTATTTGAGGCAAGTTGATCTGTTGTTGACACAATGATCTGTTTTCTCTACAGGACTCTCTTACTGGAAGGGGATGAGGCTCAGTTGATTTTCTGATAGTCACAGTTCTACCTGGAATCATTGCATGATAGACTTGCAGACCAGGAAGGACCTTTAGATTTCAGAGTCCAGTGTTCTCAATTTATAGACTTAGAGGCTGTGGCCTCTAAGGGGTGGTGACTCACCCAAGTCCACACAGCCAGGTCACAAAGAATACTGCCAAAAAGTGTCAGATTGAATATAGCCAAAAGGTAGTTGGGGGAGACCTCAAAAGCTACAGATTTAGAGTTTGTTCTTTACTCTGAAAGACTAGAATTGTGTCAACAGGATGCTTGGCACCAGATCAAAATGAAGAGATGTGGGCTAGATGATAAAATGCAGTTAGATCATTCTTTGGACTGGTTGAATGGCTGAACCCAAAGCATAGTCATTAATGGCTCCTTGCCAGTTTGGAAGAAGTTGTCTTGTGGTATTCGAGGGATCTATGCTTGTTCTTATGCCATTTTTTTTTACCATTGGCATGAATTAAAACACAGTTGGCATATTGCATGCTTTTCAAACTTGTAGACAACTTAAAAAAGAAAACCAGAAAGAGCTAAAACTTTGGATGATGAAATGTCTTGATAAATAAGAATGTAGAATGAAATCTAATAAAATGAAACAAAATTGGGATAAAAAAGTCATATACTTGGATTTCAAAGAAAATCAACTGTATGTGTGCAGGATGAGAGATGTGTGATGAGGCAGCAGTTTTATCTAGAAAAGATCTGGGGATGGTAATAAGATGGAAAGTAGGGGGAAGCTGGGTAGCTCAGTGGATTGAGAGCCAGGCCTAGAGATGGGAGGTCCTAGGTTCAAATCTGTCCTCAGACACTTCCCAGCTGTGTGATCCTGGGCAAGTCACTTGACCCCCATTGCCCACCCTTACCAATACCAATACACAATATTGACTCCAAGACAGAAGATAAGGGTTTAAAAAAAAGATGGAAAGTAAAGACTGAAGGTAAGGCTAAAAGAAAAAGAAAAGAAAACCAACCAACATCTGAGTCAAGACCTTTTGGATCTTCTCATTTCTAGCCGATCATCTTGATTTCATTCAACCAATTCTTACAGTATCATGAAATCTTTTACTCTCAGAGATACATGTACCATTAGCTTGCTTACCTCTCTTAGCCTCAGTTTGCCCATCTGAAAAATTAGGATAATATAGCACCCAGGTCACAGGGTTGTTATGAGGATTGAGTAAATTGGCATATGCAAATCTTAAAGCATATGTAAATGTTGGTAATGAGTGTAATGATGAAGATGGGAATGCTTGCATTACTGCATGGGGATTATTATTTAACTTTATAATTAGCGATACTTTTTCTCCTCAAATAAATTGCAAGTGACTTGAGGGCAGAGCCAATATCTCATGCTTTTTGGGTTCCTTTCGCTGAACTGTGTGAAGTTTTGTAAGACTCTCTTGAAAAATATTTAAGAGCAGAGCATTAGAAGATACTTATACAGAGGAGTTCATGGGTGGGGGGGAGGAAGACTGTATAATAAAATAATAAATAACATTTATAGAGCACTTACTATGTACCAGGCATTGTGCTAAGTGCTTTATAAAG
Organism: Gracilinanus agilis; assembly: GCF_016433145.1. Lineage (NCBI taxonomy): Eukaryota > Metazoa > Chordata > Mammalia > Didelphimorphia > Didelphidae > Gracilinanus > Gracilinanus agilis. The sequence continues at coordinate 54,579,584 of NC_058130.1, forward strand.
GTTCACTGACTTGTTCAGGGACACACAGCTAGTATGTGTTTGAGTCCAAATTTAAACTCAGATCATCATCCTGACTCCAGATGCAGAGCTCTATGCACTGGGCCACCTAGCTGCTATGAGCTACCTTATAGGTTTTTGAGGAAGATACGTCAGCAGAATGGATTAAATTCAAATCACGGTAACCAGTCAGGCAGTTTTTGTAGTATTAGAATACTTAACTGACCCCTTCCCACTTTTCCAGTCTATTTATGCTTCACTCTCTTCAGTATAATCTGTGATCTGGTGACACTGGCCAACTTTCTGTTCTTGGAACAGGATTTTCTTCCTTCTACTCTGTCTTTGTACTAGCTATTCTCCATTCTTGGAATGATCCAACTCTTAATTCTACTTCCTTGGCTTCATTTAAGATTTAGATCAGGGGGGCAGCTAGATGGTTCAGTGGATAGGGAGTCAAGCCCAGAGACAGAATGTCCTGGATTCAGATTTGGCTTAAGCGACATTTTCCAGGGGCAGCTGGGTGGCTCAGTGGATTGAGATCCAGTCCCAGAGATGGGAGGTCCTGGGTTCGAATTTGGCCTCAGATACTTCCTAGCTGTGTGACCCTGGGCAGCCCTTTCCATTCTTTTGTCTTGGAACCAATAAACAGTATTGATTCTAAGATGGAAGGTAAAGGTTTTTTTTTTTAAAGGGACACTTCCTAGCTGTGTGACTCTAGAAAAGTCACTTAACCCCCATGCCTAGCCTTTACCACTCTTCTTTGGAACCAATACATAGTATTGATTCCAAGACAGAAGGTAAAGTTAAAAAAATAAGGGTTAGATCAATCCCATCTTCTACCACAAGCCTTTTTCTAAACTCTTTCTATTCTCACTTTAACACTTTCCCTCTGAGATTATCTCTAGTTTCTCTTGTCTATATCATGCATATACATATATGCTTGTGTCCATGTTGTCTTCTCCACTAGAATATGACCTTCTAGAGGACAGGAGCCCAGTGTTTTTGTTTTTGTCTTTGTCTTTCTTTGTATTCCCCAGTCCTTAGCACAGTGCCTGGCACATAGTAGGCATATCCATTGGTTGGAATTAGAGTGTTAGAGTGGGGATTTCTTTCTGATATGAGCTGACCCAGATGACCAGTTAGATACCATCCAACTTGAGGAAAGGCTGAAACTAAGAGACATTTTCAAGGGAGAAAGATATCATATACAGAGATAAGAGTACTAGATGAGGAGTCAGAAGACCTGGGTTCTAATATTGGTTCATCCATTTTCTCTCAATGACATGACCTTGGGCAAATCTTTCAACTCCATTTTGGCCTCAGTTTCCTTATTTGTAAAATGAAAAGTAGGATTAGGAGTTTAAATGAATGATCCCTTGATTTAGGAGTGAAATGGAAAGAAACTAATCACTCTTTGCTTTTAGCTGCGGCTTGTCCAGGTGGTATTTATGCAAGGATTGGTTTGTGACCAAAATGATTAAGCAGAAAACCTCATTTGCATATAAATAGGATGCTCTTCCTAGCGGCTGGGACTCAGGGCAATGCTGTGCTTTTGATTGGTTCTGGCGTTTGGGCCCAGAAGACCTTGTCCCCATGGCTTAGGAGGGAAAAGGCAACGTAGAAATACAGTAACAACAGGAAGCTCCTATGTATTTTTGCAAAATGCTTTACATCCATTATTTCACTTTATTCTCATAATGGTCAGGTGAAAGTGTTAGTATTTTAAAAAATAGGACTCCTGATTTCATTATTCTAAGGAATCTCTGATGGATAAAACCCCTGCCAATGCCGGGCACAGGGATGCCATTTAAGAAATGCTTTTCAATTGGTTGATTTAATCGTTTACTGATTCAGATCATCTACTTTGTGATTTTATAAGTTTCTTGAGTTGACTGGCTGCTATTAGTATCCTTATTTTATAAAGGATAGATGAAGCAAGTTGCCTGGAGTAATGAAGTGAATAAGTGCTTTAGGTAGTGTTTGAACCCAGGGCCTTCTTGACTCCATATTCAGGACTGTGTTGGACATACCATGCTTCCTTTCCAGTAGAAAAGGAAGAGAGATGGACTGGGAATCAGTGACCTGAGTTCTTGGGTGCATGACAATGAACATTCCCTTCCCTCATCATTACCTGAATTTTCTTATTTTTAAAAGAAAGGGATTGATGCAATTGATCTCTGAGGTCCCTCCCTGTCCTAAAATTCCATGCCCCATGAGATCAATTTTTAATAAGCTTCTCTTGCTCCCTTGCCCTGCCATCCATGTATATCAAAGGCCAGTAAGCATACAATTTCTCTATTTTAAAAAACCTTTACCTTCTGTTTTAGAATCAATACAGTATATTGGTTCTACGGTAGAAGAGTGGTAAGGGCTAGGCAATGGGGGTTAAGTGACTTGCCCAGGGTCACACAGCTAGGAAGTACCTAAGGTCAGATTTGAACCCAAGACCTAGGCCTGGCTCTCTCAATCCACTGAGCCTCCTAACTGCTCCCAAGCATAATAGTTTCTTTAGAGTTGTCCCATCAACCTTAGGAATGGAATTCTGGGTGAGGTATCCCTGTACCTTTGCAGGGATTCCATGTTTTGCATCTGCACACAACAAGTCAGGTCACTAAGAAATCCACAGATCCAGATTGTCCAAGAACAACAATAAATATATGTGAAGCGTCTATTATGTCAGATGCTCTGCTCAGTGCATGAGATAGAAAGACAAAAGACACATTTTTAATAGTCCTTGCCCTCAACAAGTTTGCATTTTACTGAGAATGAAGGGAAATAACATTCCCACATAGCCATACTATAAGATAATCTGAGGAGGCAGACACAACCAATCCCTGGAGTCAGAGTGATTAGCAAAGATTTCTAGTATTAGACGTACGAAAGGTTTCTAGTAAGAAGCTACAGGTGCCCCAAAGCATAGGTAAGAAGCTGAAGTTCAGAGATCTAGGATAGCTTGTCTAGAAAGGCATGGCAGTGGGAAAAGAAGGACAAATCCAGGGAAAATCAAGGAGCCTAGTTTGAGTATAATGTAGTTATCCAGAACTCTAGCCAGATGTTGAAGGGCTTTGAATTCTAAACTGAGTCATTTTTATGTTAAACTAGAGTTATTAGGGAGCTATCAAAGCTTCTTGAGTAGAGAAGTATCTATCTTTGCTTTAGAAGGATTATTTTAAGGCAACTGAATGGGACATGGATCAGAGAGGGGAAAGATTGGAAACAGATTCTAATTATTGCGGTAGTTCAGGCAAGCCATGTGACATCTCAAATAATCTGGGTTCTGTATTTGCATGAACTATACCTCAGATTTTTTTTCACCCTGGATAAGACAACTAGAGTTACAGGATAACAGTTGGACAGAAGATAGTTTAATTAGGTGGAACTGAGTTTGGAGTTCAACTTCTACCCATGCTGGGCCTTGGGATAGAAGTACCACCCTGATGGGTTCCAAGAGTTGTTAATTGGGCCAGGCAAAGGAGTAGGCTAACTGATGAGGTTCCCTTCACCATAATTCCTGTTACTGTTAGCTGTTGAGATCAACAGGTTTTTGAAGCATGGAAATGACAATATCTATTGGAAATAAGCACCTTCCCCTTTCCCTCTCCCACCTTTGGATAAAGCTTCAGTTGTCTCATCCTGGTTATGGTTCTTATCTCGAGGGTATGATGATGTCTGCAGCAAACACTTGCTAAGGAAGAGTACCTGAAAGTTTTGATGAAGGTTTTAGGAAGTGGAAGGCATGTAATCTAGACATTTTTTTTGTGGTGCTTGATTGGAACTGTCTTCTTTCTGGATCTTTTCAATCAACATGTAGAATTAGTGCCAGTCCTAATTACTTTTTGGGTTGGATTTAAATCAAATGGGCCTGAAGAATTTGGGAAGTCTTTTGCAACCATTTGCTACTATGGTTCCTAAGGAAGATAGAACTTGGTTTATCTTGGAAACCTGCCATTGATGGGATTGTATGTATTGACCCATTCAATTTTGTCACAGAAAATCCTTTCAGGGTTAGCAAACACATGATTTCCTGAAGTACAGCCCAGTCTATTTTGGATAATTCTAATTTTTTCCCTGTATTGAGCTAAAATCTGCCTCTGTGTAACTCCTACTCATTGGTCTTCAATGTCTCATCCAAGGCCAAGTAGAATGAATTGAAAAAATATCTTTCTCATATGAAGATCTTTTGAATATTTGGAGAGAGGGAGAGAGATGATGTCTTTTCATCTCCAGGCTAAGCCTTTATGATTTCTTCAACTAATCTTTGCATGGTATGATTCTGAAACTCCTCAATATCTTGGTCCCTCTCTGGAAATGATGCAGCTAATATTCTTTTAGTAGAGAAGGCTCCTTATGGAAGAGGTGTAAAATAATTAAGATAGGCTTTGAACAATGGATATAATTTAGATGACTAAGAAATAAGGATTCTGGTAGGTTTCATTAATTAGATCATAAACTTCAATTTTGTTCAATTTAGCCACCAGTCCTGCTCTTTGGAGGTGGTATGGTTCAGTGGAAAGATCGTTGTCTTTGGAGTCAGAGGACCTGAATCCAGATACTACTTCTGACACATTTCCTCTGTGACCATGAGCAAATTACTTCCTCCTTGACCTCCATTAGCCTCATTTTTCTCATATGCAAAAGGATGTGGTTGGACTAGATAGCTTTTGAGATTGATTTTAGTTTTAGCTCTGCTTTCCTATGATCCTCTTCACCTTTGCCAGGCATCTTAAAGCCCATGCTCCCCTATTTTCTCACATTTATAGGGTTCTCCCTGAACTCATTCTATTTTTAAATTTTTATTTTAAAAATAAAAACCATTACCTTCTGTCTTACAATTGATATTAAGTATCAATTCCCAGACATAAGAGTGGTAATGGCTAGACAATTGGAGTTAAGTGACTTGCCCAAGGTCATACAGCTAGGAAGCAACTGAGGCTAGATTTGAATCCATGACTTTTCATCTCCAGGCCTGGTTCTCTATCAACTGAGCCACCTAGCTGCCTCTGAACTAATTCATAGATTTTTGCCTTAATTCTGGTCTTAACAAACTCTGCATTCATCTATCACACTCAGTTAAGGCTCATCCCTTTTCCTGTATCCTATATACACCTTTTGATACTGTTCTTTCCCATCTACTCTCCTGCCCATTACAAGTGGACAAAGATATAATTGGTATTAAGAATACTTTCTATTCCTTCCCCTTACTTTTCACGGTATCTAGAGTCTGTTCAATATGAGAACCCAGAAATTCTCTAGTACCTTACCTCTTCCTCTTCTTTCTGTATTTTGGGTAGGAGAGGAAGGGAGGTGAAGGAAAGATGTTAAGATCCTCCTAGGGAGGGTTCTGCAGTGGAGATTCTGATGGGTACCTTCCTAGATCTATTTAGAACTCTGAGAAGGAGAGCTAGGAACCAGTCAACTTGTTTTCTTAGTTTTCTTTTCCCCAACCTGAATACTCGTTTGGCCTTTCTCTACAAAGCTTTTGGTGGCAAAAGGAAGGGAGTTAACATTTGGTTTCTATGCTTTCTTTCTTGGAATAACCTATCTGTCAGATGTGGTCAATGAAATTTTAGAATTCTGGCTTCCTTCAAAACTCAGTTTCAACTCCCTCTTTGGGAGGAGGCTTTTCTTAATCCCCTTACTTGCTAGTAAACTCTCACTAAGATTACCTTTTATCTATTCTATGTATTTTTTAGCTATCTTTTTTATACATTATATTTATGGTCATTAAAATATAATCTCCTTAAAGACAGGAAGTGTTTTATTTTCTTTGCATCTCTAGTGTTTAGTGCCTAGCACATCCTAAGCAAGCATGTAGCATCTCTAGAATTGTAGCTCTAGAAATGGAAGGGACTTTAAAGATTATCTAATCTAACTCCCTTATTTTATTAGATCCTGAGGCCCAGAGAGGTTATATTACTTGTCTAAGGTCACACTAGTAGTGACAGTCAGAGATGGGAGTTGAACCCAGGATCTCTTATTTTGGAACTAGTGCTATTTTTTCTCTTTTTCCAGGTTTGTTGATTAATTGAATAGAATGTACCTGAAACTCCTTGGTGAGAGAGAGAGAGACAGAGAGAGAGAGAGAGAGAGAGAGAGAGAGAGAGAGAGAGAGAGAGAGAGAGAGAAAGAGAGAGAGAGAGAGAGGGGAGTATATGAAAGAGAAGGGGAAATGAAAAAGGGAAAGAAGAAGAGGGGAAAATAATATATGGGGAGAAAAAAAAAAGAAAAATGTAAGGGAGCAAAGNAGAGAGAGAGAGAGAATGGGGAGTATATGAAAGAGAAGGGGAAATGAAAAAGGGAAAGAAGAAGAGGGGAAAATAATATATGGGGAGAAAAAAAAAAGAAAAATGTAAGGGAGCAAAGAAGCATTAAAAGTTTTGGCTATCTTCTATCCATACCTCCTCTGTAGGGCACCTTTAATGACTGCCTCATTCCCATCCCTAGAACATGTGGCATAGTGCCCCGTCCCTAGCTCTCAGGTGTGGCCGAAACTGGGGGAAGGAGAGAAAGCCATTGCTACTTCCAAGCCCTTTGTCACCCAATGCTTGCTGTGGCTGGCAGCAGGCAGGTATTCGGTGTCCCCTTGGGGGATTTGGTTCTTGGGCTGGCAAGAGCTGCAGATACATTTATCTGACCGCCTTCCAGGCTGGCAAGGGAACCGCTTCTGAATTTTATTCTCTCTGTTCCCTTCTTTCATTTCTCTTTCCATGGACAGACAAATAGTTCCTATAATGGACCTAACCCCAAGGAATGGGGGCCCAATTACTTTCTTGGCCTTGATGGGTCTTGTGGGACTTTTTGGTGCTTGTCAGATGAGAGATTGATAGAGCAGCGAGAACTAGATCTCATGCTGGAGGCCACGAAGCTGTTGGACTAATGACTTCCTTATTAATATGCATGAGCTGTCTCATTTAGCGGGTGCTCTTGGGACTTGATTAAAGTAAGGAGGACTGCTGCTATGGGAGAGGCCAGTGTGCGACTCAGGTGGCTGTTCCTTCTATCCTGGAGACAGCAGGGACCATGTCAGTTTGATGGGGGTAGATTTAGACTTCTCTTGAACAAACTACCCTTTCCTCCCTCCCTTTCTTCCTTCCCTCCCTTCCTTCCTTCCCCCAACCCTTCCTACCCTTCAGTGTGTAGGGGATTATATACTGGTGAGTGTGGACATGAAGAAGGTCTATAGATAAAATCAAAGGAGGGTATTTGTTTGTGAAGGTGTACTCCTGAAGGTACATCTGGGTAGAATGTGTGGCTATGTAAGGGAATGATGCCTTTATGGAAGAGTATATGTGGGGGTTGTGTGGGTAGTTATATAGATGAATGGTGAAAAAGAGAGAGAGAGAGAGAGAGAGAGAGAGAGAGAGAGAGAGAG
>NC_058130.1:54591950-54780720 GCF_016433145.1 Gracilinanus agilis
CCCCCCTCCTCTGTAGCCAATTCGCATTTCCACTGGTTTTATTATGTGTGGTCAGTCAAGACTTATTTACACATTATTGATAGTTACATGGGTGTGGTCTTTTCAGGTCTACATTCCCAATCATGTCCTCATTAACCCAAGTGTCCAAGCAGTTGTTTTTCTTCTGTGTTTCCACTCCTGTAGTTCTTCCTTTGAATGTGGGTAGCATTCCTTTCCATAAATCCCTCAGAATTGTCTTGAGTCATTGCATTGCTGCTAGTACAGAAGTTCATTACATCCAATTTTACCACAGTATACCAGTCTCTGTGTACAATGTTCTTCTGGCTCTGCTCCTTTCACTCTGCATCAATTCCTGGAGGTCTTATGTCTTAATATCAGTTCTAAGACAGATCCAGAGAAACAATTGCTGGAGTTGGTTTTGGACCAAAGCTACTATCTTTCACATCAGTGTATTTGGTTTTATTGTAGGGTTTTGACTTTGTATGAGCATGCTCTCACAAAAAAGACCCATATAGAAATGTGTTTTGCATGATAATAAAAATTTAATTTAATTTAATTTAAAAAATTCTAAGACAGAAGAATGGCAAGGGCTAGGCAATTGAGGTTAAGTGACTTGCTCAGAGTCATAAAGCTAGGACTGTCTTGAGGCCAGATTTGAAACTGAATCCTTCCCGACTCCACATCTGGCATTCTATACACTGTGCCCCCTATCTGCTTCTTGTATCTTTTTTTAGTGGTAATGATTTTGTCTGCTTATCAGCTCATCCCCCAAGAGTCAGCTAATAATGATGACTTATAGTGGTCTATGTCTTAGGGATATTTTTATTTTTTTCAGTCTCTGGAAAACAGAATAGTCACTAACACTCAATTCCAACTCAATCCAATAAGCACTTATTATGTGTCTTTTGTTTACCAGTAATCGTACTAGGGATACAATAGCAACAACAAAATAGTTCTTACCTTCAGATAACTTACATTCTATTGGAAGTGTGATATATAAATAGAAAAGTAGATGAATGATTTTAGAGGGGAGGAAGGAGCCAATACATATTCTTAGAATCAGAAGAACCTGGGTTCAAAACCTGCTTTTTGGTACTCATATGGGACCTACAAACCTTAATCCTGGGGCCATCTTGAAAACACTTAATATCTTTGAACCTCAGTTTTCTCCTCCTTCAGTTAATGAAGTTGGATTAGACAGCCTCCAAGATCTCTTCTGGTTCTCAGAGTATGAACTTCTGAATGAATTCAGCAAGACATTCAGCAAAAACCAGTAATTGATTACCTCTTCAATGTAAACTTTCAGGAAGTTAAAGACATAAGAAATGATGCAGTCTTTCTCCTCAAGATGATTATAGTCCAATAGAGAGATAAGAAATATAAGAAGAAAATACAGTATAAAATCCAGGGTGTTAAGTATTTAAGATCAAATAAGTTAACATGTGAAGTACTTTTGTAAGCCATAAGTTCTATAGAAATGTCAGCTATCATTGTCATCATCATTATCATCTATCAAAGTCTTCATCATCATTATTCCTGTTGTCATTATGGTTATAAGCAAAATGCTAAGAAAACTCCAGGAAGAGAGAGTTCTCCTAGCTTGGAGAGCCAGGGATGATTTCAGAATAACTGACCAAGGTCCTGACAACCATTAAAAAAAAAAACCCAACAACTCTCATGTTCTGTTGGTATCAGTTTCAAGGCAGAGGAGTGGCAAGTACTAGGCAATTGGGGTTAAGTGACTTTCCCAGAGTTGCACAGCTAGGAAATGTCCGCTGCCGGATTCAAACACAATTCTTCCTAATTCCTAGCCTGGCTTTATTCACTGTGCTACCAAGCCACCCAAATATCATTTATTTTCAACAGAAAAATTAATTTTCAAATAGAAAAGGGGAGAAGAGATCATTTTAGGAGAAAAGAAGTGTATTCTTTTGGGCAAGTATAGATTGTTCTAGTTGACTGGAATGTCATGATCATAGCTCAACTTTGTTTTATGTTTCACAAAAGACTCTCCTCACAATAGGGCTGTAAAGTGGGAGGCAGTATGGTGCAGTGGACAGAATATTGGAGTTGGTGTCACAGAATCTGAGATCAAATTCTGACTTTGCCAATTACTATCTTAGGGACCTTAAGTCAGTTAACTTCACTGAGACTCAATTTCCTCATCTGTAAAATGAAGAGGTCGAATTAAATTTTCTCTAAGGTTCTTTTCAAATTTAGACCTGTTATACCAAGTCAGCAGTTATACTTATTTTATAGAAAGGAAAAGATCCCTGTTTTTTATAGAACAGGGAAGATCATTGTCCCTCTTAGGTCATATGAGGAAAGGTTCAGTGGTGGAGCCTAAATGTAAACTGAGGCTTTCTGTTTCTAATTCCAGTGGGAACACTATATAAAAAGGGAAGAGTGGAAAGTTAGGATGGAAAAGTGGTTTGGAACTCTATTGTGAATGCCAGGTACTGAGATAGACTGGAGGGAAAGAGATATTGGGGATGATAACTGGGGGAATGAGGCAGTCAGAGCCTCAGAAGACTGGCACTTCCAGGGGATATAAGAACCCTCCAGTTTTGTAAGATTTTAGGGCTGTGAAGAGATTGCTCCTCAGAAGGGTGGCTTTGGATTGTGGAGTACGACATTGAGGGTTGAGGAAAGGAGGGCTAGAATATGTTGAGATGGACTCATGCATCCTGTAAGAAATAAAATTAATATAGAGTGATAAAATTAAAAATATCATGGTTTCAAAAGGTTTATTGAAAGCTAATTAGAAAAATGAAGCCATGTGCCTGTTGAGTTATTTTAAAGGGACCCACCATTTATCTGCTCCTCCCATCCTCCTGCTGCTCCATGATGGCAAAAAAGAGGAAGTACCAATCCCGTTCTCAGTCTTTATACTCCTGATTATGTTATTACACTTCCTGCCCACCTGATTATGCAAGAGGAATCATGGGAAATGTAGTTTGAAAGAGATCTAAATGTCCAGAGGAAGTTTAGATCAGGGACCTCAAAATTAGTTCAAAGACTCCCAAATTTCCAATATCACAGTCCTCATATGTGTTTATAAGCACCTCCCATTGATCAAAATTAGGGCCCAGGCCAGCTTTTGGTGAGATCAGATCAGCTTTCATTCTCTTTTGATTAATGGGACATCTCAGTGACCTTCCCTGTTGCACATTCTGTAAAGTATTTATATCAGCTTTTTTCAATTTGCATTTTTTGGTGAGCCTAGATGATTATTTTTTAATCAAGTCCTCAAGGTATAGAGACTGGGTAAAATGTTTACATATATACCCACTATTAATACTACCATCACCACCACTAGAGGAGCATGAGCTCACACACACACACACACACACACACACACACACACACACACACACACAAATCCTCCCAAACTAACTTATCACTGAAGTTGCAGCTTCATGAGATAATTCTATGAATTCAAACTTTGCTTCCTCTTTTCAGGCCTCATTTAAATGTAAAACCATCTTGGAAATACAGAATTCCTCAGTATCTTACAGAGTTATAGGTAAAAAGCCAGAATGGGCAGAGTCACTGAATTCCTGAAATGGTTAGGGCCAAACCAAAATCATCAAATCTAGCCTTCTTGTTCTTATAGATAAATAAGTCAACTGAGGCCAGTGGCAATGGGATTTGGATTTATTAGAAGCTTTTCACTGAAAAAGACTGATGAAAACATTTGAATACCTTAAAGGGATAATGGGCCCATAGATTGAAAGTTGGAAGAGGATTTTAGTCACCTAAGTTCCACATTTTATATATAGAAAGAAACTGAGGCCAAGACAGCGTAAGTGATTTGTCCAAGGTCATACAGGAAGAAAGTAGCAGGGCTGGGATTCAAACTAAGGATGTCTTATCTCCAAATCCAGGATGTATTCCATTGTACAGGGAAGAAGTGGGAGTTGAGTTACCAGGTTTGAAGAGGGCAGACTCTAGAAAGGAGCACTGATAGCAAACAGCCCATTTTGTAGTTTTGCCAGTGGTCAGCTCTGCAGAGCCATCCAAGGCCAGAGCCAGAGTCTATTTTGGGAATCACTTAATGGATCTGAGAAACAATAGGATCAATGACATATTTATGATCTAGGCTAGATAATATAAACATTTAAAAATGTTCCCACATCTTGCCTGCCACAAGGGCTTTCTTTGCCACAGACAGCTGGGAGCTGTAGAGTAGCCCTGTATAGCTTCTTGGAGAAAAAAGCTTTCTCTAAATACATGGAAATAAAACCTCAATAGGATGTGCCAAGACAGTTCTGCTCAATTATGGAGTCATTGCTGGTTAGTTGCGTTTCTATCTTTGTGACCTGATTTGGGGTTTCTTGGCTAAGATCCAAGAGTGGTTTGCCATTTCCTTCTCCCAGTTATTTTATGGATGAGGAAACTAAAGCAAACAGGGTTAAATGATTTGGCCAGGGTCACATAGCTAGTAAGTATTCAAGGCCAGATTCGAACTCAGGAAGAGGAGTTTTCCTGACTTGAGGTATGACACTCTATCCACTGTGCCATCTAGCTGCCCTTTGGAGTCACTAAAACCAGCCAGCTTCTACCCCTACAGGAATGGCTAATCTCATCCCAATAACTTTTCTTCTCTGCCAAGACTCATTGCATGATCATATATACACCATCTGTCATATCCAAAGAATTAGGCAATTATCTCCCTTAACCCTCAGCTAAACATATAATGATTACTTCCTAGATACTTATGGAAGGGGAATAAGCATTTCTAAAGACCAACTATGTGCAAGGCACTATGCTAAAAGTGCTTTTTAAAACAAAATCTCATTTGGTTCTCACAACAACCCTACAAAAAATGGTTGGTGCTAATATCTCCATTTTACAATTGGGGATACTGAGGCAAATAGAGGTTAAGTGATTTTCCCAGGGTCATGCAGCTACTAAGTGTCTGAGGGAAGATTTAAACTCAGATCTTCCTTATTCCAAGCCCGTTCTATCTACTACTTTACCAACTGCCTCTGTACATCCAATACTTCAGTGGGTCCATGAGCTCAATGATGTAACTGTGCTCTTGTAGGGTGCAGATTACAACCCATCCATGCAATATCTATTTTTTTTAGCTATTGTCTATGTCCTTCTCTAAATTTTCCCCAAAAGGATCACTCAGTGTACCTCTGGGTCTTTTTTTTAAATTAACATTCCCTGGGTATTAACATAACACCCAGGCTCTCCAACAGTTATCCTTTGTTCTTCCTCCCTGATTGGCCCACCTCCATATCTGATCATACACCAGTCCCACTATACGAAACTACCAAGAAACCATATTGGCCAGAATCACAAACCTAGTCAATATTAGGGCTTTCTCAATGATTTTTCCCTCCAGAAAGTAATTCTTCATATTTGTTTAGTGTTTTAGACTTCCCAGAATGCTATTATTTCTGCTGTCTTGTGGATGGCAGACCTGGAAGCTTTCCAGAAGAAGAGGGGAGGAAAGTAAGGATGGCATGGGGAAAAGACATGTGCAAATCCTGACAGGGTACCTTAAGTCAAAGAAAAAAAATATTTATTGTTGATTACTTTTTAGGAAGTCTGTTTGCAAATCTTTCAGCAGTGGTGTCTATAACAAAAAGATATATGATGAGAGCAGCATCATATATCTTCCACCAATGCAGATTGCAACCCTCTGTGATATTACTTTATAAATAAGTCTTAGGAAGATATCCAAGGTGTTAAATGACTTTCCCAGTGTCATACTACTGGCAAGCCTTTGAAGTAGGATTTGAATACAGGTCTTTTTGAAGACAAAATCCAATATTCTATTCTAGATATATATTCTCTCTATATATCTATATCTATATCATCTATATCTATATATTTATATTTATATCTATATCTATATCTATATCTATCTATATATATCATGTTGTCTTTGATTTATTAAAAAGGGAGAGAATCTAGAGAGATAGTTTACCGAAGTTCCATACTTCAAAGGCAATGGAATAGTTAAATAAGTTTCAGTTTCATCCATTGGAAAGAGCAACAAATTTGGAATTTGAGGACCTGGGTTCAGATTTTACCCATGCCAGAGATCCCACTGCTAGGTGTACACCTGGAGGACGTCCCACACACACCAAAATATTTATAATAGTTTTATGCTATCAAATGTATCAATGAAGGACTGGAAACAAAAACAGATAGTTGTCTACTCACTGGGTGAAGCTGACTTTGTTTCCAATTCTTTGCTATTATAAACAAATTGTGGAACATGAACGTAATAGAATATTACTGCTGTGTAAGAAACAGTGAAATATAGATACAGAAAGTATGGGAAAGCTTCAATGGATAAATGCTAATGAAGTAATCAAAATCAGAAAAACAACATACACAATGCCTGCAAACAACAAAATACATAGAAAGAATAGCAAGAAAGAAAAAATGAAATGGAATACTTGGAAATTATATTGACCAAGTTTGGCAGTACCTTAGGAACTGTGGTAATATGGTGGATAGAGTGTTGGCCCTGCATCCAGGAAGACTTGAATTCAAATCCATACTTACTGGTTGCATGACCTTTCAAAGGAGAAAATGGAACTGGTGTAGTGTAGGAAGCACTGGCTAGGCTCAGAATGAAGAAGACCAAGCTGAAATCCATACTCACATTTACTAACTATGTGACCCTGGACAAGTCCCATAATCTTTGTCCTCCTTAGTTTCCTTACCTGTAAAATGAGGATTCTAATAGCACTATCTCCCAGAGATGTTGTGAAGATCAAGTGAGAGAATATTTGTATATAGGTGCTATTATTATACTTATAATGAATATATATCTTATCAATTCCCCATACCTGATGCCATAGACATTATTATTATAATTCAGACATATCTGATTATATTCCCACATCTAATATAACAGACTATATAGCATCATTATTATTGTAACTAGTAAAGAAGTATGCCAATGAAATTCTTTCCCTTCTTTGTAAAGGGTTGGGACTTCAGGTTTGAATCACTATATATAATATTAGGCTAGTTTTATTTGCTGGCTAATATTTTTTCTCCCTCTTTTTAAGACTTTGTTAGAAGAGATGACTCACTAGGATGGGAAGAGGGAGAAATATGTTGAGAAATGTAGACATATAAAAACAAAAGATTGTCATAAAAATAAGAAGAGTTGGGATTGAATGTTCTGGGAGTTCTTTTCTAACTATAAATCTTTGACCAAAGTTGGAAAGAAGCCTTGGCAGGTGAGTAGGGCAGATTTATCATCTCCATTTTTACACATGAAGAAATTGAGGCCCAGAGAGGATGTGATGACCAAAATCACAAAGTGGTTTGGGGAAACTGTCAAGATTATGCAACAAATCTAAAGACTCCAAGGCCAGTGTTCATTCCTCTAAACTACTCTGCTTCCTCCCATCCCATGTGGAAACATAGATATTTGGGAGTTAGTAAGTGGGAAAAGGCCACCATTTCAAATATAGGCTAATAAATAATATTAAACTTCAGTTAACTTCATATGCATTATCTCTGTCGGCCTTCACAATAGTCCAGCTTATAATGAAGAACTCATCATTCATGCTAGAACCATCAGGCACTTCCTGGAACTGCTAGGCTTGGTTTCCTTTAAGGAAAATATAGTAGAGAAGAGTGGGGGAGAGAAGGGGAATGCCCTGGAACTCTAGTTTTCTTCCCTCTTGGGATCAATTGCTACAAGGCAGACAATAGCACTACTCCCCTCCCCAACTCTCTCTCTCTCTCTCTCTCTCTCTCTCTCTCTCTCTCTCTCTCTCTCTCTCTCTCTCTCCTTTTCTCCCTTTCCTCATCTTGAACCATCAGTCATCAAGAGAAACTCCACATCTTCAATAAGAGCCAAGATTATCCTGGGACTCATTTATGTAGAGCTGAATTGGATTCAAAGAATCCCTTATACCATACATAGTCCTTAGCATTCTTGTATAAGGGCCTCAGTTGTGTGACGAGCTGTATAATTTAGGGTAAGAGTGTGAAGAGGGTTTTTTTTTTTTAATTTCCCCATAAAATTTCTTTCAATACTCACAGAGAATGGCTTCCCTGGAATCACTGGGCTAGCTTAGGAAGAAAAATCTTTTGAGTTCTGGTTGGTTTGATAGCCAAATTTCACTGTGATTTTAACGGCCTTTTGACTTGACATTCTTGTTTGCATGTTTCTGACATTCTGTACCTCTTATCTGCTGATGTGAAGAAGGAACAGGCTTGTTGGCTGTATGAATGCATTCATAAGTATGCATAAATTAGCTGTCCTGGTCACATCACAGATAATTTTAAGCAGAAGATCTCAATGAATGATAGATAAATTAGAAAGAAATGAGAAATTACCTCCTAGTGACAGATGTTTCTAACATCCTGAGGTAGAGAACTGGGCTTCAGTTGTCTCACTTCTAGGATGGCATCTGATTTTCCTTCCAGGGGTACAAATCCTTAATTGCATCATTTTAGATGTTTAGTCCCTTTGGAAGGCGTACCCTGGCCTTGTATATAAGACGTGGTCTTTGTCTTCAAGGATCACTAGAAGTCACCTTGGAGATCAAATGGCCCAACACTCTCATTTTGGGGCCCAAGAAACTGAGGCCAACAAGGATGAGAATCTTGCCTACGCTAATCTAGGTGTATTCTCCTCTGTCCCTAAGCATATATGGAACTCACATTTCTGTAGTGCCTTAAATTTGATCAAAAATTTTCCCTCACCGTAATCCTGGAAGGTAGGTGATATGCACATATTGGGCAATTGAAGAAAAAGAGATGTAGTTATACTCTCCTGAAGGTTATTATAAAAAAGATGTTAGCATAGTAGCCACTAATGGGTACAAACTCATGTAAAGAAGGTAGAAGCCATTTTCCTTTTCACTGAGATCTGGTCAATCCCTGGGCCTCAGTTTTTGCTTGCTATAGAAGAGACACATCCTAGAAAACTTGTTAAATTCATTCAATTTACTGATTCTGGATGGCCCAAAGATGTCAGCAGCTAGAAGGTTTTATATGTTAGAAGGCAAAGGGAGTTAGATACACCTTTCTAAATAAGCAAAAATTCCAAATGTCTTTGATTGCTTCAAACAGGAGTAGGTCACATAAGCTTATATTTAAAATTTGATAGCCTTCCTTTGGAATCTATGGCTGCCCTGATGGATAGTCATCATTTATCTTAGTTGTCTCTCTCTTTCCACATGGGCAAAAGAGGCCAAGTCTAGTAGAAAATTAAACCTGAGAGCTTGAACAACTTATCTAGGGTTCCACAGTTTTTTAAAAATTAAGTTTACTTAATTAGCTAATTTAGAATATTTTTCTATAGTTACATGATTCATGTTCTTTCCCTCCCCTCCTCCTACCCACCCCCCATAGCCAACGAGCAATTCAATTTTTTTACATGTATCATTGATCAAGACCTATTTCCATATTATTAATATTTGCAATAGAGTGATCTTTTAGAGCAGGGGTCGGCAACCTTTTTGGCTGGTAGAGCCATAAACGCCACATTTTTTAAAATGTAATTTTGTGAGAGCCGTGCAGTGCTCACAGTGCGCTCCTGTAACAGAGCCTGAAAAAAAATGGACTTTATGGCTCCTGCAGAAAGAGCCATACATTGCCAACCCCTGTTTTAGAGTGTGCCTGCCCTGGCTTCCGAGATACCAAGAGGACTTGACCAAGAATTAGGGCTTGGCACAACAGGGCTGTTCCATGGATCTCCCAAGAAGCTCACTGGTAGATGCATGCTTTGAAAATGGGAGTGTTTTACAGAATGCTGTTTGGGTGTCCACATTCCTGCATATTTCATGATAGCTACTTGCATAAAAAGAGGCACAGGGGAGGGGGAAGACATTGATACTTCTGAGTGTTGTGAAAGACAATCTCAAGTTAATTTTGCATGACTCCAGCTGAAGCAAAGGAGCATGCTTACTGTGTGTGTGTGTGTGTGTGTGTGTGCATATGAGCATGTGTATGTTGTGGGAGATTTCTCTCTAAAATATAGGAATCTTGCTGAATACCACTGTACATACATGTGGAAATATACAGAAATTGTGAAATATATCAAGTGAACTCTGAATGCAGATTGAAGTATACTTTAAAAAATTCCTTATTGTTTTCTTTTTCTTTGTGGCTGGTATGGAAATATGTATTACATGACATCAGTATGTATAATCGAAATCAGATTGCTTGCCTTTTAAGGAGGGAGAAAATTTGGAATTCTCAATTAAAAAAATTATCGCTAAAACTTTTGTACTTTCCTTTGGGAAATATTTGAAATAAATGAAATATATATCAAACATTGTAGTATATAGTGAGTAGAGAAATAGCCTTGAAACCAGGAAGACCTGAGTTCAAGTGTTGCCTCTAAATCATACTGGCTATGGGTTTCTGGGCAAATTCCTTAACCTTTTAGTGCTGTAAGAAGCCAGGTTTACTAAAACCGTAGAGAGCCTGCTGACCTGCCCTGGTGGAGGAAGTTTCTTCCCGTGGGAGTTATTTATACCAATGAAATCTCAGATCTGGCTCCATCCCTTTATATCAGGCTTCATGAGAAATTTAAATAAGAGACCCAACAACCCTGGTAAGGTCTAATAGAGTAGAATTCTCTATTATGTTGGACCTATCTCAGTATCGTCAATTCCAAATGAATCTGCTCTGTCTAACTGGTATGTGTTCCCTGTAGGTAGAGAGCAGGGTTCCCCTTGGGACTAGAGAACAGGATATTGTCCAATTGTTCCTGGATGTTCTTCTCTTTATGGATTTGAGGCTTTATCTCTTTAGAAATTTATCTCTTTAGAGTCCAGAGCCTTGGGGTAGGAAGGGAGGAGAAGAAAGTGAGGAGATGACAGTCCTGGGTTCCAGACTCCATAGAGGGTGGGTACAACAGTAAAAGTGACAGGGTCCCAAGTTAGAAGATCAAAGAAATTTGCAGGCTATTTCTCTACTCACTATACTACAACGTTTGATATATATTTCATTTATTTCAAATATTTCCCAAAGGAAAGTACAAAGGAAAGTGCAGTGCTTGTATCCACCTCCCTCAGAGGGGCCCTGGTCCTATTGCAGGATTGGAAAAGTGCTCAATTTTCTACTGAAGCTTTTATAGGAATGTAGACCATAAGAGACTATCCAAGAGTGAATTCTGCTGTAGACACTCACTGGCCAAGGGACCATAAGAAGGTCACTCCGGCTTTCTATTCCTCAGGCTCCTCATATGTGAAATGAAGGTAATGATAATGTTTTCTTCCTTAGAGATGTTGTAAAGAAAGAGCTTAGCAAACCTTAACGTGCATCAGACAAAGATGTCCTCCAGAACCTCATGTTTGCATGGAAGTGATGAAGTTATAGGGGAGTGGAATCTGTGACAGGTTTCCCTGTGCTGGAAAGACTTAGAGTTTAGTCCCAGGAACAGACTGAATTTATTTTCTTAGGATTGGTTTAGTCAAGTCTGGAGAGCTTCTCCCCAGTAGACCCGCCAAAGGTTGACAAATTCTTTGGCTATGATAATCCACAAAAATAGAAAGAGAACAAAATGTCGCCCAGGGTTGTATGGTGGTCCCCATCCATTTCTGCACTCATAGTAGTAGGACGGGGCCAGAGGGTGCTGAGACACATACCCTGTTTGTGGACCCTATTATATGTGTGATCTTGTCCACTGACCAAGGAATGTTAACTATTATTCTCATTATAAGTGAGACCAGCAGCAAGAAGGAAGGTGCACCCAAGGCTGACAGGTTATCCTTAAAGAATATCATAGAGGGATTGGTGGAGTTGTTTTATTGTGCAACCAAAAGATGACAAGAAATCTTATTTTTTGGAACTTTGGGTCATCTCATGATGCAATGCCCATTGCATGTATTTCCAAAATGACTGCCATGAAGGTAATTACAACTGGCTCATCAACATCTGCTGCTGAAGATACAGATGAAAACAATTCCATGAGAATTTATTTGATGAGACCCAGGTTAGATACACTTTAATCTTTGATGGCATCAGTATAAAGGTGGGAACAAGTGAGGAGGATGACAAATATGTTGGAAAATATGGATCTGGACTAAGGAATGAGAGAGGCCAAAGCTTGTGGACTAGAAGGAGCATCATGACTATATATTATAAAGAATTTCTTTGCTAAAGAATTGGCAGACTCTAAGAAATTACAGCAGGCAGCTAGGTGGCTCAGTTGATTGAGAGTCAGGCTTAGAGATAGAAGGTCTAACCTCAGACATTTTCTAGCTGTGTGACTGACTCTGGACAAGTCACTTGACCCCCTTTATCTATCCCTTACCACTCTTCTGCCTTTGAACTATTACATAGTATTGATTCTAAGATGGAAGGTAAGGGTGATTAAAAAAAAAAGAAATTACAAAAAATTGATATTGGTTATATTTTAGTAATAGGAAATAATTCTTTAAGGGATGTGGGATTCATTCTGGAATCATCTATCTGTGTATAGTTATAGATCAAATTGGGTATGTAGCTTTCAGAAAAAAATTACAAGGGGCAGCTGGGTAGCTCAGTGGATTGAGAGTCAGGCCTAGAGATGGGAGGTCCTAGGTTCAAATCTGACCTCAGACACTTCCCAGCTGTGTGACCCTGGGCAAGTCACTTGACCCCCATTGCCTACCCTTACCACTCTTCCACCAAGGAGCCAATACACAGAAGTTAAGGGTTTAAAAAAAATCACAAAATTACAAATTAAAATAAATATACTTTGTGATTAAAATAAGTTTATTCAGAGAACAAAAATAAGGTCCAAAGACACTCCTAAAGACCTCTTAGACTGTAGGTAGCAAGCAGACTAAATAACAAGGAATTCATAAACTAGTATTTTTTACATGTCTGTTGTGTGTCAGGCACTGTGCCAAGTACTGGGATTATAAAGAAAGGCTTTTGACAGTCCCTGCCCTGGATAAGCTCAGTCTAATGGCTGTGATGACATGCAAACAATAGATCACCTAGCTAAAGACAGGAGAAACTGGAGAAAACCAATAGAGGGAAGGTGCTAGTTTTAAGGGAACTTGGGAAAGGTTTCTTACAGAAAGTGGTACTTCGAAGGTGGCACCGTGGATAGAGAGCCAGGTCTGGAGTTGGGGAGGACCTGGATTCAAATGTGACCTTAAACATTTCCTAGATATCAGTGACCCTGGGCAAGTCACTTAACCCTGTTTACCTAGCTCTTTCCTGTCTCCCTTAGAGTTGTTACTAAGATAGAAAGTAAAGGGTTTTTTAAAAAAAGAAAATGGTCATTTGACTGAGAACTGAAGGAAGTAAGGGAAGCCAGGAGGCAGAGATGAGGTGGGAGATTAGATGAGGGAGATTATGGAGCTGGATTTGAACCCACTTCTTCTGATTGATTCCATTCAGTTTTTCTCTGCAAGTAACTTAACCCCTTAGGCCTCGATTTCTTTATTTGTGAGATGAGGACAGTCATTTCTGCTCTGTATATTCCATGGGAGGTTTAAAGGGTGGGTAATGGGTAAAAAGAGTTTTGGAAAGTGGGAAGCAGCTCACTGGCATTGGGGTGGTGGTGGCTATAATTCTATGCCCTTTGGCAGAATGAGTTATGTTTTTGTATATGTGCCCTGGGTCACCCCTTATAACCTGCAGTTCTGCTCACCTTTCCCTACCCATTTCCTAGGTTCTTTTTATTATTTTACTCTAGGATGATAGGTGGGCAGGGTAGTCATCCTCCTTCTTGCTGCCAGCCATAGGAGAGGCTTAGAATGAGGATGGTAATTTATTTATACATTCCTGCAGAGTGGTTCCACCCTCTCTTCCCTCCTCTCTCCCTCTCTCCCATGATTATTTTACCTGCACCTGGCTCTGCCCAGACCCCTGCTGTGGTTTCAAAACTGGTTATTTATAGGTGGGTAGAAATTTGCACCTCGGTGGGGGAGACTGGGCTGATGTCACCCACACTTCCTCCAACGTCAGACCCAGAGCCCTGAGGGAGGATTCTTCGGAAACTTCCAAGTGCCAGGCAAATGATCCCAAGAGCCATTCCTGGCTGGGAATATTGCCTTCTGCTTTGGGGAGAAGACTACTTGCCCTTTTTGGCACTAGCACTCAGGAAGGTTCGTTCAGAATGGAATCTGTCCCATGAGTCTGAGAGATACCCTCTTGAGAGGCACCTATCAAGGCTTCAGGAGGGGTACAAGTGGGTTGTGTTTTTAGTGTCTGATTTTTAGTTCCTACAGCTGGGCTAAGGGGAGGAGACTTTTCTTCTCCAGAATCAGCTTTTAGTGGGGGGTCATTTTAGGGCTCAATACCTCCTTTATTATCATTTTATCTTTTTTTTTAATGAATAATGACATTTATGCACTATTTTAAACATTGTACATACAGTAGCTAGGTGGCATAGTGGAATAGCACTCTGGATTTGGAATTAGAAAGACATGAGTTCAAATCCTGCTTCAGACACTTAGCAAATGCATGACTGAGCAAAAACTTCACTTATGTGTGCCTCAGTTTGCTTATCTCTAAGGGTTGTAAGATCAACTGAGATAACATAGGTAAAGTTCTTAGAAAACTTTTAAGTGCAATGTAAATGCTCCTCCTCCTCCTTTTCCTCTTCCTCCTTCTATTTGGACTCTCAAAACCACACTGTAAGGTGGAGGATGTTATCACTATTTTTCAGAGAGAAAACTTGGACTCAGCAAAGTTTATGTGTCCTTCTGAGGGCGCCACAGATAGGAAATGTCTAGGGTAGGATTCAAACACAGGTCATCTTGATCACAAGTTGGATTAGGTTAGAAGGAAAGGATAGCAGGATGAGCTTAGAGGTTTCTCAGTACTGGAAATAGATCTGGAAGGTGATAGTGATGGCAGAGTCAGGGGTCCTGCACCTGGTGGATGGTCTGAAGGAGCTACTAAAGGTATCAGGATAACTATAATAATTTATGTATATATAATAAAATATAATTAAGGATTAGATAAGTATAATTATGGTATACACAGGTAGTGAGAGGGCAGCTAGGTTACTCAGTGGTTAGTGTGCAGTTAGGAAAACCTGAGTTCAAATGTGACTTCAGATTCATGCTAACTGCACAATCCTGGACAAGTCAATTAACCTCTTCTGCCTCAGTTTCCTGAACCATAAAATGTACATCATAGTAGCATTTAACTTTAACACGATGCCTGGCATATAGTAGGTGCTTTTAAAAATGCTTATTTTCTTCCCTTTCCTGTCTTTTCCTAGAAAAGAAGTGGTTGAGTAGGACGTGCCTTCATGACTTGGCTACTTTTAGTCTCCAAAAGGAGGAGATCTCTCCTTGTTCTTGGCTGGGCAAGGATCTAGGATCCAGATGGTTAGGAGCTGGGGTTAAAGACAATAACTAGGAGATCTGGAGGAAATAAAGGAAAAGTACAAAAAGAATCCAGCACCTATGAGGCTGTTACATTTGGGAAAGACATCACTAATTGCAAAAGGAGACTTGGCAGGACAGGAGTAGGATTATTGTTTTCAAATATCAAAACTTCCATTTTGGAGAGGATAGAGGACACTCATTCTGTGAAGTTCCAACGGGCAGAATTAGGATCATTTGGTGCAAGTTAGAAGTCAAATTTCAGCTCACTGTAAGGAATCCTTCAGGAGTGAGATGTCAACTTGGGTAGACCAGGATGGTTTTCTGTGTTGTCTATGTATCTCTAGCATGGAACATGGATTCTTGCACATAGTAAGTCCCTGATAAATGCTATTTGCAATGAATTAATGGGAAGCACCTTTTAATAATGGAAACTGCCCAACTACAGAGGACATGGCCTCGAGATTTAATGAGTTCCATTTTATTGGAGTGTTTAAGCAAAGGTTGCCTACTTGTATGGCAGAGAAGGTGTTCCTCCAGAGCACAGTACTGGTAGAGAGGCCCCCAGAGGTCTTTTTGGGGGTGAAGAGGCTGTGGTTTCATCATGTGATTTTTGATGAATAGTAGTTTCTCTCTGGTCTCTGTGGAAGTAGATGGAAATGTGGCTAAACCACGGAGAGCAGGTGATAAGGAGTACCTGGCTCAGACAGAGGCAAGTGGCAGCTTCTGACTGACAAATCATGACAAGTGAAGAGTTTTCTATGATTCCTTTTTAACAACTTGAGTTGGCTTTATGAATACATGGTTCCCTTTGTATCGAGTTTTCATTGTCACCTCCTTTTTCTGAAGGTCTCTACCCTAGAACTGTCTTTTGTTTTTGTTTTTGTTTTTTTAAACCCTTACCTTCCATCTTAGAATCAATATTGTGTATTGGTTCCAAGGCAGAAGAGCAGTAAGGGCTAGGCAATGGAAGTCAAGTGACTTGCCCAAGGTCACACAGCTAAGAAGTGTCTGAGGCCAGACTTGAACCGAAATCTTCCCATCTCAAGGCCTGGCTCTCTATCCGCTAAACCATGTGGCTGCCCCCACAGCATTTCTTTTCATGTGTCATTTCTGAAAGCTTGGATTTTCCCTTTCCACTCTTGGATCTAGAGCTGAATGGAATTTCTGAGGTCATGCAGTCCAACACTCTCATTTACAGAGCTGAATCTTTGAGATTGACTTACTCAAGGCCACCCAGGTGGCAGATTGCAGAGCTGGGGATCAAACTATACATCTTTGTTCAGCTTTCTTTCCATTTCATTCTGATATGGACGGTGAGACTACTTTTGAGTTATCTCTGCCCATGCAAGAGCATAAGCTTGTTGGACTCCCTTGGTATATCTTGCAAAATGGTATCTGAGGAAGTGGAAGATCTGAATATGGTTATTCCAATGAATGCCTTAAAAGGGTAGGAGGGAAATGATTTGATCATATAGCTGCCTTTATAGCCCCCAGTAAAGAGAAATCTCTTCTTATCCATAGCCCACCAAGAAATTTGAGCTGTAAGAGCAAAACAGGATAAAAGTGATTGATTTAAATTAGAAATTGGAAATCATTCTTACAGCCCTTTATGAGTTAATGCTCAAAGCCCACAAAAGAAAATCCAGGGTCAAGGTGGAGTTCATTTACCTGGAATAAAGAGGTTCAAAGGTAGAATCCCTAATCAAGTCAGAGGATATCAAAGGTCATTGGGGCAGAAGCATGAATCACAGTTCCTCCCTGGCACTCTTGGCCTCATTTGGGCTGTTCTTTAAAAATTGATCTCTCTCCCTTACTCCTCCCTCTACTCCCTACTTCTCTGGATCTCTAATAGAGAGCATCGTATGGGCCCTTTTTGGGAGTGGTATGTATATAGCCACTTCTTTGGCTCTAAGAACAGTTAGAAGAGGGAATACTGGGATGATGGAGAGACCCACCCTCAATTCCTGCCAGCACCTTCATCTATATCTCCTACCTGTTGGACTTTGAGCTCCTTGAGACCTAGGGACTGACTATCTTACTTTTCTGCTATATCCAGCATTTAGAACAGAGTTTTGCACACAGTAATTGCTTAATAAATTCATTCATTTCTTCACATTTTGCTGTATGAGCCTGAGCAAGTCCCTTAACTTATGAGTGCTTTAGACAACTTTTAAAGACTTGGAAGTTTCAGAGAAGGTGCTGACTTGTATTGGTAAAGGAGATCTCTGTATCTGAGAATTTCCAAAGCAGTGACACCTCAGGAATGGTCCTTTCTATCCCTTATTTAAATCGTGGAACCGTTGTCTCAAAACAGGGAGGAAGAGAGGGCTCCAGGGAGGCTCTAGGCTGGTGCTAGGGTCCAGACTTAGTTTGATCTCTGTGTCCAATGACTAGAAGATGCAAGATCCTTCTCTGCTTACCATCATAGGGCATAGGGATTTGAGCTCCATCTGAAATGAGAGTGGAGGGAGAGGAGTGAGGAGGAATGTTAAGATCTAGGAGTGACATCTCATTATTCTACAGGGTCTTCCAAGAATCCTAGTTAAGTTTTAAGCTATTAGAGCTTTAAAAATATCTATTTGATCTTCACAACCATCCCGGAAAGTAGACGCTATTATGATCTCTAGTTTATAGCTGAGGAAACTGAAGCAAACAGAGGTTAAGTGACTTGTCAAAGGTCATACAGCTAGTGTCTGCGGCTATATTTGAACTCAAGTTTTCCTGACCCAAGACCAGCTACTGCACCAGCTTTCAAAAGATCCTATACTCAGTTCCACCTGCAAGTGCTTCCTGTAAATATTGTTCAATTGTCTCAGCCTCCCCACTGGAACAAAGCACATCGATATGATGCCTTAAGGTTTGTAAAGAATCATCTTAATCAATATTTATCAAATAACTACTAGGTGCTAAGTACTCTGCCACATGTTAGAGGGTCCAAAGACAAAAGTGAGACAGAGCCTGCTCTTGGGGTGATTATATCTCCTGCAGCCTTCTATTCATCCACACTCTTGTCAACTTTGTAGACCCAGACCTTCTCCACTAGGAATTTTTAGCCCAAGTCACTTGATGATGGGAAAGATCATGTTCCCATTGTATGAATGTCACAATGGAAATACCAAATGACCACATGGATAAAGAACTCTGTGGCATGAAAGGATCTTGGGGAGCTGTCTAGCTGCTGGCTTTCCTGGTGGTTTTGTTCAGGGAATTATTTTTTCCCCTGTGTTGAATACTCCTCTAGGTGGCCTGGTCTCTGGATAACAGGATCATTGAGTAAGATCATAGAATGATAAATTTAGAGCCAGAAAGAAACTATAGATTCCATCTAGTTCAATCTCCTCATTTTACAAACAAGGAAACTGAGACCCAGACAGGTTAACCTGTCCAACGTCCCACACATAGTAAATAACAGAACTGTTATTCGAGCCCTGATTTTCCAGTGCCTTTCCTTCTCCATGTCACCTCCCTGATGCTTCTGTCTCTTTATATCTGGGGATACAAAGACAAAAAATGAAACCATCGCTGCCCTGAAATACAATTGGAGGAGACAATATATATGTATAAGTATAAAGAATTATATATACTAGGTATTACATATACTAGGGACAAGATCATTTTGGGGGGAAAGTAACAAGCAGTTGGTGGGGATCAAGAAATACTTCATGTATCACTTTAAGTTTAGGCTTAAAGGAAGCTTGGAATTCTGAGAGATGGAATGAGGGAGGAGGGCATTCCAGGCATGGGAGTGACTAGTGCAAAGGCATATGAAGTGAGGTGATGTTGATATTGCACCATGGATGGAGAACAGCACTTAAAACCTGTTTGACTGAACCATCATGTGTGTGGAGGTGGGTAATGCTGTAAGGAGATGTATCACTGCCTGGGGGCAATCTGTTCCATTTGTGGACAGCTTTCATTATTATCCCCTCATTTGTCAGATTGAGTAACTTTGGCCTCAAGAGGAGAAATGACTAGCCAAAGGTCACACAGCCAATTAATGGTTGTTACAATTAAAATTATCTTGAGACTGATTTTGGGGTAAGAATATACGTTTATTGATTATATCAGGTTTATTGGTTAGGCTAGCATCAAAACCAGTAAAGGGATTTAGGTCTCCATGGCTCCTTTTGATCAGGGATGATCTGAACTAGGTCAGGCAGCTTAATAAGTATATTTTAAGGAACTTATTATTCAGCCCCTCCCTTGAACATCCCAAGACATCTTTAATTGGTGATAGCTAATCAAGAAATGGTCCTTCAACCTATCCACTCCTCCCCAACCCCAAAGGTATACAGGTCACATAGGCAGGAGAAGAGCCCTTCTCCCCTTCATCTATTAATCAAATTCTGTAAAAAGGAAGACATTCCTTGCGATTCCTGAGAACAAAGAAAGTGCAAAAAGCAGCAGATCGGATGATAACTCTGACTTAGATCCCAGACACAGGAATATACAGTAATTTCCTCTAATTTTTAGAATTTATACAATATATGAAAAATTCTCACATGGTGGGGTTGCAGCTAAACACAAGTTTCCCCATGAGAATCTCTCCACAATATTCTTCTGCCTTAGAAAGACAAACAAGAGGGATATCTTGAGCTTTAGTTTTGCCTCAGGGCCTCTGAGAAGGAGTAGCAGGATAAGTTGGATTTATTCTGTATAACTTGGACTGTGTTCTCCATCACCTGTTGTCGAAAGGGAAGTTGATAAATCTTTTTGCTTTTGGAATGTGCAGCTGAAATTCTGAGCAATGAATGATAGATGAGAGAGCCTGAAGGACCAGACAAGGCTAGTATCAGATCTGTGTTCTGGGAACCTGTGAAAGGTCTGCCTGAAGAAAAGGAAGTCCTGAATAATGAATGGATCTGCCAATGGGATGAGGAGGGCAGTCTTGGCCTATATAGTTCATCCTGACTGCCTTCTCTCTCCCTTCCCTTCCTTCTTTATCTCTCTCTCCCACACAGTATTCCTTTTCCCCTCACTCTTTCCCACCTCCAACCCTGTGATCATCTTCTTGCCAGGGATCCAGGTTACCACTCATTAAAGACTCAATCAGGAAGTGTCTGCTACATGCTTTCTGTGTATCTGATATTCTGTTAGTTTCTGGAGATTCAAAGGCAACAACAAATAGTGCTTGGCTTCTGGGAGTCTGCCTTTTGTTGGAGAAGGCAACCCATAACTATATACAAAACTTCTTCATAGAAGCTAGTTACAGGGTACTATTGGATGGATAAGGGGAGACACCTAGTAGATGAAGGGGAGGGTACTATGAAAGATTCAGGGCCAAAGGTGGTGCTTAACCTGCTCCTTAAAGGAAACCAGAGAGCATTCCAAACATGGGCAACAGTTCAAGCAAAGGGACAGAGATGGGATAGGAATAGTACATAACTGGCCCACAGATTATATATAGGGGAGTACTCAGCTATGTTATAAGGCTGGAAAGCTAGGATGACGCCATGTTAGGAAAAGCTTTAAGAGACAAAAAGAGGAGCTTAGATTTGATTCTTCAGATAACAGGTAGCCATTGGAGTCTAAAAGAGTGACATACTCCCACTTTTGCTTTAGGAGAATGATTTTTGTTAGATATGTGGAGGATGGATTGAAGTGGGAAAAAAATTCAAAGCAGTGAGGCCAATTGGGAAATTATTCCAACAGTCAGTTGAAGAATTGATGAGGGTCTGAGCTATGGTAGTGACTGTAAGAATAGAGAAAATGAGAGATATTTGAGACATATTATGGAGATGGAAATGATTGTGATTCCGCAACTAATTGTCTATCTGGAGAGTGAAGAGTTGAGAAGGACACTGGAGTTGGATGGAAAGAATGGCTAGAAATAGAGGTCAGAAGAGGGGATGTGATGATGTGGGGAAAGATTAATTTAGTTTTCAAAGCTTAGGCTGCCTCTGGGACATCCAATTCAAAATATCTAATAGGCAGTTGGTGATACTTGGGAGAGACTAGGGTCAACTTCAAGACCCATGCTGATGCTGATTTGGATGATGGAATGGATGGAATCAAGACTCTGATTGCCCCAACCCATATTGATCTTTCCATTTTCTTGATTCCTATAGTATTCTCCTCTAAACCAAATAGTTCATTCAACAAATATTTGTTGATAGCCTTGCTATATTTACCAGTTTCTGCCCTTGAGAAACTTAGAGTCTAATTTAGAAGGAGGAAGTGACACACATTCTGAGCAATTAGCCAGTGCTTAAGTGTCAGATGTGTGAGATACAGATAGGTATTCCAGAGCTTAGGAGATGGGAGGAATCCAGATGACTGAAGGATTACTTGAAGGATCTGGAGATGTTTAGCCTGAAGGGGAGAAGTCTCAAAGGAGAAAGAATTTATGTTTTTAAATATCCAAAGGATTGTCACTGGGAAGATGAGTATTCAGGTGAGGATCTGTGCTTTGGGTGGCCTTCTGAGGGCTCTTCCAAAGCTGAGTCTTTGGGATTCTAGAATACTTAGAGGTAGGGCATCATTTGGATCTAAAACGGATCAAATGGATCCAGATAACCAGAATGAGAAAAAAGAATGAAAAAAGAGTCAAATGTTGTTTGTTTAATGTTTCCTGTACCTCAGTACTGGCTTTCTAGTTCCATTTGAGTCCTCTTGAAGGGGAGAGACTGTCTTACTTTGCTTATCTGCCCTGGTATATGGCAGAGGTCAGGGGACACAATAGATGCTAACTAAATGCAAATCCAGACCCCAGGTCGCTTTGTACTTTCCAAATTCTACTAGGACCTGCTGTTGTTAATGCCAAGAACTACCCAAAATATGTTGGGATTCTTTTGGATCAAGAGAAGGAACCAAAAAAATGGGTCTAATATTAGGGATGTACTCCTGGGGTTTTATAGGTCCTGCATAAATATTTATATATGATTATATAAAAATAAGCAGGAACTGAATTCAGTTCAGCAATTCAACAAATGATTGTAACACCTTGTATTTGTAGAGCACAGTGTCAGGCACTGGGTAGTCAATCATAGATGAATGACAGAATCTTATAGCATAATAGGAAAGAGAATGAAATGTACAATGTACAATATACAATGCCCCCAAATAGATTGTACAATGTAATAGAATTCAAATGTTGAAAATCTTTACCATGACTACTTGGAATATTGTCCCTCCTCATCACCACCAATAATAACAACAACAACAACAACAATAACAATAAATAGAAGCTAACATCTCTATAGTATTATATTCCAGGCACAAATGTGAAATGCTTTACAATTATTATCTCATTTGATTTTCAAAACACCTCTAAGGAGTAGATTCTATTATTATCCCCATTTTATAGATGAGGAAACTGAGGCAGAAGCTAAGTGACTTGCCCTGGGGTGACACAGCTCATAAGTATCTGAGGCTCCATTTGAACCTAGGTCCTCCTGACTCCAGGCTCAGCGCTCTATCCACTGTACCACCAAATGAAGAAATAAGACAAAAAGAAAAGTAGAATTAAAAAGAAAGAGAATTCAATGTACATCTCAGTGAAATAATGAGGTGAAAAATTGAAGGCTCCCTGTCCCAGGTGGGCTAGAGTTCTGGCAGAAGTCCCAAGCTCATTGTACCCCAAGGATGAGAATATGCTGCTGGAGATAACCTTCGTTCCCTTCCCTCAGCTTCAGAGCTCAGGGAAGACCCTGAAACAGGACGTATCACAAATCTGGACTCAGTCTAGGGACCGGCAGACATTGAGAGATGCAGGCTGAAGCCACCTATAATGTATCCCTTTCCTTCTTGTACCTCGGTGGTCAGACTTGGGTTTAAGCTCCAATTGGGGAAGGGTATTTGCTTGGACAAATCAGCCTGCAGACCTAGGTGGTGGTGTGGAGTCCAGCCACGTGAACTAATTGATATCTCGACTCTAGCGTGACAATTAGGATCTCGAAGAATGGGGGATTTGGAGACTGGCACGAAGCAGTCAGCATTCCTCTTGATGCCCTATGAGATCTAATTACCCAGACAAGGTGAAATTGCTCAGCAAATTATCACCCAGCTTTGAATAATCAGTTGGTTTTTTTCTTTTACTCCTATGGTTACATGGCACACTGTATACAGCACCTCTCATGTTCTGATGACTGTTTCATTTTCTGGTTTCCGTGACCATTAGTCATTTGATATGAGATACTAAGCCTCCTCCCCTTTTCTCTCTCTCTTTCTCACCCCCCGTCCCCACCCCAAACTCTCCCAAATTATCCTACTGAGTACAGTTACATGGAAAGCCAGCCAATCGTCATTTCCCGCCAGCAAGTTTGGAGCAGTAATGAGGCAACAATGGGGAAGCAGCAGGATCTAATTGAATGTTCTCAACCACCATTGTGACCCAGGGGTTGGCGTCCTCACCCTTGCTCTGGCTTTTATTGCCCAGTGATGGCCCCTTGCTTGATAATGGGGACTAAGGGAGAGGTTCCCAGACCCTCTAATTTATTTTCTGTCCACTCATGGTCTCGAGTTGGCATTTCAGAGCACCTGCAAAGTATCATAATGATGATCGCTGGTGACCTAATCCTGAAGTCTTCTCTGTACTTGATGAGCTCCTGCTAGGTTTTTAAAAGTTTTTTTTTTTAACTGTCTTTTTGTTTTTGCTCTAAAGAGCTTAAAATGAATCATATTAGGTGAAATAGGGGATGAATAGTGGCACTTCCATTTTTATTGGTAGAATGGGACTCATATTAGGAACTTCAGCCTTTTTCATTTTAAAAATGAGGAAACTGATACTTAGAGAGGGGAAGGGACTTGCTCAAGGACACCTGGCAAGACCCAGGGCTAGAGACCATACGGCTGGTACCTAAGCCCCTGTTGGGGTAGCTAGGTGGCACAGTAGATAGAGCACCCCCCACCCCCAGCCTGGAGTTAGGAAGACATCCTGAGTTCAAATCTGACCTTAGACACTTACTAGCCATGTGGCCCTGGGCAAATCTCTTTACTCTATTTGCCTCAGTTTCCTCATCTATCCAATAAGCTGGAGAAGGAAATGGCAAACCACTCCAGTATATTTGTCAAGGGAATCCCAAATGGGAGTCACAAAGAGTTAAACACTATTGAAAAACAACCGTACAACAGAAGTCCCTGTTGGGTGGCTTTTCCCATTGAGGTCAAATTGAACAAATTGATTTGAAAAAAATAAAAAGAAATATCTAACCTTAAATAACATATGTGGAACAGTTGAGAGCAGTGGACTTGGGGACAGGAAGAGCTGATTTCAAATTCTGTTTCAGACACTAGTGTTGTGACTCTGGGCAAGCAATTTTCACCCTCTCAGCCTCAATTTTTTCATCTATAAAATGGATTGATGATAGCAACTATCTTACAGGTCAGTTGGGAGGATCAACTGAGAAAATGCTTTGCAAATCTTAATGATCTATATTTGTGCTTATTATAATTTAATTAATAGAAATTTATAAAATATGATCAGGAGACTTTCTTGGTACACTGAGTTCCCTCTTCCACAATAGCCAGATGAATTCCAGAAGTCTGGCAAGACAATGGGAGGTCCAGAGTCCAGGTTTCTGGGCAGCTAGTTGTGATTCAGATAGAATGACTCACCTAGGGTAAGAATGGTTAATAAGTTCAAACAATGGGCAGGGAGGAGTTAAAAAAAATTTTCCACAATTACATGTAAAAACAATTTTTGACATTTGTTTTTTTAAAATTCTGAGTTTGAAATTCCTTCCTTCCCTGTCTCCCTTCTTGTCACTGAAAAGGCAAGCAATTTGATATAGGTTATACATGTGCAGTCATGCAAAACATTTCCATATTAGTTATGTTATGAAAGAAAACAGGCCAAAAAAAAACCAAACTCATGGAAAAAATAAAGTAAAAAATAATATGCTTCAATCTGCATTCAGACTCCATTAGCTCTAACCTCTGGAGGTGGAGAGCCTTTTTTCAGTATTCTTCAGATTTGTTTTGGATTTTTGTATTGCTGCAAAGAGCCATCATTTGCTTTTGATCATTTTATAATATTGCTGTTATTGTGTGCAATGTTCTCCTGGTTCTGCTCACTTCACTTTGCATCAGCTTATGTCAGTTTTTCTAGGTTTTTCTGACTGTATCATGCTCATTATTTCTTATAGGACAATAGCATTCCATCTCAATCATATGCCACTCTTGTTCAGCTAGTCTCTAATTGTTGGGCATCCCTTCAATTTCCAAATCTTTGCTATGACAAAAAGAGCTGCTATAGTGAAACATAGACCCTTTTCCTTTTTTTGTTCCCTCTTTGGGGTACAGATAGTAGTGGCATTGCTGGACCAAAGCATATGCATAGTTTTATAGCCTTTTGAATTTGGTTCCAAATTGCTCTCTAGAATGATTAGCTCCATTCCCAACTTCCACATTAGTG
Organism: Gracilinanus agilis; assembly: GCF_016433145.1. Classification (NCBI taxonomy): domain Eukaryota; kingdom Metazoa; phylum Chordata; class Mammalia; order Didelphimorphia; family Didelphidae; genus Gracilinanus; species Gracilinanus agilis. Next base: position 54,617,586 of record NC_058130.1, read on the forward strand.
TCCCAGCTTCCCCATATCCCCTCCAATATTTGTCATTTTCCTTTCCTGTCATTTTAGCTAATCTAATAGGTATGGGGTGTTATTTCAGAGTTGTTTTAATTTGCATTTCTCTAAGAGTGATTTAGAGTATTTTTTCACATGGATATAGAATAGCTTTGATTTCTTCACCTTTAAGTTGTCTGTTTGTACCCTTTGACTGCTCAATGAGGGAATGATTTTTATTCTTATATATATTGACTCTCTTTTCTATATAATTGAGAAATGAGGTCTTTATCAGTAAAACTTATAAATTCCCCTCCCTGCCCAGAGCATCCCACCCCCCAAGTTTTCAGGCAAAGAAGATTTAAAGAATTTATTACCTTCTGGCTGAGTAGGGTCCAGGGAAGATCAGTGAAGATGAAGGGGTTGTTCAGGCAGAAAGGGTGAGATAAAGTTAAAAATAAGTAAAGATACAAGAATGCTGGGAAGATTCAAAATAGGTTCAGAAAGCAAAGGCATATTGAGAAAAATATGTAGTTTTGAAAGAATTGCAGTTCTCCAAAATAGAGAGAACAAATTTCAATAAGAAGGAAAGTTAGTTTTGAAAATGAGCTGAAAGTCTGCATAAGAGAATTATTCATGCCCCCAAGCCGCCTAGAATGGAATGTCAGAATTGGGAGGGGCCTTAAAACACAGAGTAGAAGATCTAGACGGGATCTTAGAGGTTATTCAATCTCTCTCTTACTTTTCAAAGTGGGAAACTGAGGCCAGGAGAACTTATCCAAGGTCACATGGTTGTAGTAGGATTCAGGATTCTCAGACCAGGGTTTTTCCTTTTAACCCAACTTGTCTTCTATGCTCAATAGAGGGATAAGGGTAGGACAGAGACAAAGATAAGGGGCCAAATCTCTGTTTGGGACAAACAGGCAACTTCTTGTGAAGACTATATGGAGGGACTTTTAATTATTTTTTAGGTTCAGTAAGGGGTCTTTCTCGGTCCCTATAGCACTAGAACCATATGAGGAGAAAGCCTGAGATTGATAGAAAACCATGACACACATCATTCTGCTGGAAAGTGTTTCAGATAAATTAGTCAATCAAATATTAAGCGCCTGTTATGGGTGAAGTATTGGGCTCGGTCCAAGGGATACAAAGACCAAAAGATGAAACAGTTCATACCTGTAGAGAGAAATCTACTTTATCAAGGTAGGGGTGTGTGTGTGTGTGTGTGTGTGTGTGTGTGTGTGTGTGTGTGTGTGTGTGTTGTGTAATAAAAAAGTAAATTCAAGCTAGGGAGGTAGGGCACTTGGTATTGGAGGAATCAGAAAAGACTTTATTGGAAACTGGTAGAAGAGATGTGTTTGTAAGGTATTTAATAGATTTATCACAGAATCACGAAGTGGAGAGGCTTGGAGACAACAGAATAATCTTCAGTCCCTCTTCCTATTGAAAGTGATTTTGATTTGGTTGGGGTAGGCACTGAATCTAGAGGGTGATGTGGGGAAATCGTACGAAACACTGACAAATAAAATCTCCCTTGGGAGAAAGCTCTAGACTACTTTTCATTAGAGGTGACCCAGGTTTCCCAACTCCAGCTCACTTGAGTTTTTAGCCTGATTTTGAGTTGTCCAGAGTATGTTAAAATCTCTCATGTTAGGTATTTGTCTGTCTATAGGCAAATCCCTGATAAGACCCACACATCAGAGAAATCTTAACCATTATTCTTGATTTTTTATTCTTTGGGTCACTTTCTTCTACCTTCTCCAAGTAACTGAACTGACCTTTATTAAACAATGACTCTTCCTATTAATAATGTCTTTGGAATTCATTGCTCATTGTTTTTCATTCCAGTGTTTACTGTATCTAGCTCCTCTAAGCATTAGTTAGCATTCAGTTTTAGCTGCCATATGTGTGTTTTTGTGTTAAAATTAATATCCATTTTTCCCATTCTCTATTTTTCAGTAGTCATATAGGCAAACAATGGATGCAAAACTATTATCTAGTCAAAAGTTACCCAAATTCTAGACTATTTCAAACTTCAGACTAAAGAGAAACAGGAAGGAAAGAAAGGAGGATGGAAGGAAGAAATGAAAAAAGGAAGGAAAAAGAAGGAAAGATGGAAAGGAAAGAAAGAAGGAAAGAAGGGAGGGAAGAGGAATGCATATCTCAGTTATGATGATCTGACCCTTGACTTGTAAAAATAAATATCTTTTATACTTTTATCCGGGATAAATAACTTTTTCAATCTAAAAGAATAAACCAATAGTCAGTTCATCCATTCAAATGAAGAAAGATTTTCATCAAGTAAATATCTATTAAGCCTCACATGTTCAAAGGCACTGTGCAGCAGGCATGGGGATCAAGGAGAAAAATGAAACCATCCTGACCCTCAAGAAGCTTTCATTCTCCTGAGATTGCACAACATGATCGCTGATAAGGAAACACAAAAATATAGACAAATATGTCAAAATGGGAAAAGCATTGCAAACTGGAGGAGGAGGGTCAGAAATGGCCTTTTGCAGAAACTTCCCAATGTAGACGTGAATAGGGAATGCATGGCAGTAGATGAGGGCTTGGGCCATGGTAGAGACTGTGTAAAGTAGAGATGCTGTGGAATTAGGATTGACATATTTAGCCCTTGTCTAAATATGGTAGTTGAAAGGGAGAAAAGATTGTGGTGGCTAGAAGGATAGAGACAGAGACAGAGACAAAGACAGAGATAGGGAGAAAAAGAGAGAGAAAGACAGAGAGACAAAGGGAAGAACAAGTCCTGAACAGAGCCATGAAGGATGTCCATATTAAGTGGGCAAGAAGATGATGGATGATCCAACATGGAGACTGAGGAGGAACAGTAGGACAAGATAGCTAGATAACCAAATGAAGGCAATGTCACATGGGCTGAGGGAACAGAGGGTACTGAGGATAGTGTGGTTGACAGGGTCATGCACTATAGAGATGTCAAGAAGGATGAAGATTGAGAACAGGGTGTTGAACATTTAAGTACTTGATGACAATCTTAAGAAGGACATTCTCAGTTGAGTGGAGCTGTCAAGTTGCAATAGGTTTAGGAGTGGGAGGTGAGAAAGTGGAGTCAAAGAATGTAGGCAACACTGCAAGAGTTTTGATGTGAAAGGGACAGATGCAGAATGAAGCATGACAACTTAGGGGGATAGTAAAGATTCTTTTAGGGACAGGGGAGGTCTAGGCATATTTGTAGGGAGTAGAGAAGTGGATAAAGAGAGATTGAAGATGACAGAAAGGGGGAAATGATCTAGGGCAGTGATGGGTAAACTTTTTAAAGAGGGGGCCAAAGGAAAGGAAATGCTCATCTGTCAGTCTGTTTCTAAGGCAACTCTTTCGAAGTTTTGTATTATATCCTACTCATTGTATTCATCAGATTAGGAATAATGCACAGCCGATAGAACATTTCAGGGGGCCTGCATCTGGCCTGCATCTGGCCCACAGGCCATAGTTTGTCCATCACTGATAGGGGCTAAACTCCTAGAAGAGAGATGATAGGATGGGACTAAGTGCAGCACTTGGCAATACACTGCACATTTGAAGTTTATTTAAATTTTGTGCTTTACTTAGAATTACATGGCTAATACATGGCATAGCACAATTTTACTCTCTTTCTTATCTCATAAAGTAATTTAATATAGTTTTTGCTAAAATTTTAAGACTGACTTCTGATACTTTTATCCATTCACTTATTATTATTATTTAAGTTTCTATTACCTTACTGGAAAACATGTTCTTAGAATAATGCACATTGGGTTAGTTGATGACCCAACACCAGAAAGCTCTCTAAATATTCAATTAAAGAAAATTCACCTACCTCCACTTACCATCTCCATGGTCCCTTTGGTGAATAAACAAATTAAATTTCTAGGACAATCAAGACATAGCTTGGATCTGTGATTAAATTCTTGGGCAGAATGTCCAGTGAGGAAACACTCTTTACCAATGCAGATTAACATTTGCTGTACAACTTAATGGCCTTAGCTGGTTACCTAGGTCGCTAGAGAGGTTTGCCAATGCATTGATGTATGTTTCAGAGACTGGGCTTGAATTTATCCTGTCTCAATCAGGGAGCAGCAGTCATTAAATACTATGCTCACACCTCAAGAGGGTGCTTTCATTTACATTGGGCATGGGACTTTGTATCAGTATATATCTAGTGTATGGATGAATATTTTGACTAGACTTGTGACTTAGCAATATAGTCCAGGGGTCAGCAAACTATGGCTAGAGGGCCATTTCTTGTCTTCCACCTGTTTATGGAAAGCCAAGAATAGCTTTTACTTTTTGAAATAATGTTTTATTGTGTTGAAAAATGTAAAAACCATTCCACGACCTCCACAAACTATGGGCTGTAGTTTTCTGGGTCTTAGTGTAGGCAATTCTCAGTGAGGAAATTCTCCCTAATAAGGTAGACTGTCAACTTGCTGGCAGCTTACAGTCTTCAGGGGGTTGCCTGGGGGCCTTGAGAGACTAAATGACTTGTCTGTGGTGATACAGCTGTATATATCCCAAGAAGAACTTGAATCCCTTTTGGTTCTTGTCTAAAAGAACAGTTTGTACTCACTATGCCAAGCTGTCTTGTATATATATCCACATATAGAGTATAAATTATATGTGTATATATATACACACATACACATAATACACATACATATATATATATATACATATAAATATATATATGTATAAAACAAACTTTTGGATCCAAATATAATATGGCCATAACCTTTTTTCCCAACCTTATTGGGACATTATTTTTCTGAGATCCTAAACTCTGAGATCCAGTTCAGTCTACTTTCTCTGTTACTCATCCTTTATCCTTCATTTCCCATCTTTGTGCTTTAAAAAAATTAATTAATTAATTAATTAAGAATATTTTTCCATGGTTACACGATTCATGTTCTTTCCCTCCCCTTTTCCCTCTCCACTCCTGGAGCTGACAAGCAATTCCACTGGGTTATACATATATCATTGATCAAAACCTATTTCCATATTTGCAATAAAATATATTTGCAATAAAGTGATCATTTAAAGTCAACATCCCCAATCATATCCCCATTGAACCATGTTATTGATCATATGTTTTTCTTCTGCGTTTTTTTCTGCCTTTGAATCAGGTGTCCTGCATGCCTGAAATGTACTCCTTCCTCACTTCTGCTTCATAATGACTCTTTCCCTTTAAGGCAGGGGTCGGCAACCTTTATGGCCGTGAGAGCCATAAACGCCACATTTTTTTAAATGTAATTTCATGAGAGCCGTACAGTGCTCACAGTGCCGCTCCTGTAACAGCGCCTGAAAAAAAATTGACTTTAAGGCCCCTGCAGAAAGAGCCATATTTGGCCCTCAAAAGAGCCAGATATGGCTCAAGAGCCATACATTGCCGACCCCTGCTTTAAGGTATGGCTCATGTAACATTTTCTTCATGATGCCTTTCCTGATCTCTCCAAAGAATGAGTCAGCTCTCTCCCAAACTACTTTATATATTTATTTATATATACTTTATATAGTTATTGTTGTTGTTCATTTGTTTCAGTTGTGTCCAACTCTTGATGACTCCATGCTTTGTATGTGTACTATGTTTCCAACAGCTGGAATGGAATCTGCCCTGTCAAATCTGAAATATGTGCCATCTAGGATGAAGGCATTATTCAGACCAACTAGGGAGTTTGAGGAAGGATGCTGCATCCATGGAAATGTGCCCTCAGGGAATCACTACATCTATTAATAGAAGATCAAGGGCCCTTTGCACATCGGTATCTTATTCTACATTTCTGACTCTGGAGAAAGTCCTTCTCTGTGTTTCTTTCTGGAGATTATCAACCAGCCACCTCAGCTCTGCTGTCCTGTTTTTAGGCTGTCCTGGTGCTACCTCTCAGGAAGCAGCCTGAACCCCACCATGAGAATTTCTCAACATGTATAATAAGGAAAACAATCCAGAGACCATGGAGATACTATATCTTTGGTTGTGAATGTCCCAGAATGAAATCTTCTGCTTTTGTGTGACTTCTGGGTTTGTTTTTCATCTCCTTATCCTTCAGACTGGCCAGGGAAATTCGATTCAGTTTACCAGGCATTTACTTATCAATCCCTATTCTGTCTCAGATAGTGTCCTAGATACTAAGGATACAATGGCAAAAAATGAAGTCTATTTAATAAGGAGATTAAGGGTTTTTAGAGGGTGGGACTCAGAAATGAAGTGAAAGGGAGGAATACTATAAGTATATGTAAAATACATCAAAAAAATTAATTTGTTTCTTTAAAAAATTAAGTCTTATTTAATTTACCTATTTCTTTTTTCTTTTCTTCTCTCTCAGAATCAATACTAAGTATTAGTTTCAAGGTCAAAGAGTGCTTAAGGCTAGGTAGTTTGGGTTAAATGACTTGCACAGAACCACATAGCTAAGAAATATCTTATGGCAGATTTAAACCCAGGACCTCCCATCTCTAGGCTTGGTTTACTATCTAATGAGCCATCTCGCTGCAAAAATTTAATTCCAAGAAAAGGAGCTACTAAGGTTTGAGAAGACCAGAAAAGGCCTCCTGTAGGAGATGGCATTGGAACTGAGTCTTGAAGGAATCCAGGGATTTTTTTTTTTAGAGCTGGGAAGCATTTTGTTTATTCTTTATTAAAAATTTTTTTAAATTTAATTAATTAATTTAGGATATTTTTCCATGGTTACACTATTCATGTTCTTTCCCTCTCTTCCTCCCTCCCCGCTCCCAGAGCCAATGAGCATTTCCACTAGGTTTTACATGTATCTTTGATCAAATCCTATTTCCATATTATCAATATTTGCAATGGAGTGATCATTTAAAGTCAACGCCCCCAATCATATACCCATCAAACCATGTGATCAAGCAGTTGTTTTTCTTCTGTGTTTCTGCTCCCACAGTTCTTTCTCTGGATGTGGATAGTGTTCTTTCTCATAAGTTCCTCTGGATTGTCCTTGGTCATTGCATTGCTGCTAGTAGCAAAATCTATTACATTCAATTGTGTCATAATGTATCAGTCTCTGTGTACAACGTTCTCCTGGATCTGCTCCTTTCGCTCTGCATCAATTCCTGGAGGTTGTTCCAGTTCACATGGAATTCCTCCAGTTTATTATTCCTTTGAGCACAATAGTATTCCGTCACCCGCATATACCACAATTTGTTCAGCCATTCCCCAATCTATGGACACCCCCTCATTTTCCAGTTTTTTTGCCACCATAAAGAGCATAGTTATGCATATTTTTCTACAAGTATTTTTCTCTATTATATAAGGATGAAGGGCAAAAGGAAGAATCTTGGGTCGACAGAATGTTGCAAGAGAGGAGCAGGAGACAGAACAAGACAATGAGGGAGGAGAGGATTCTGGAAAGAATTCCAGAAGGACAATGTCTTCGGTTTGGGGAGTTCAAGAGGAGTAGAGGTGATGAACGAGTTCTGAGTGAATGGAAGGCAATCCTGTGAACTTCCTCAACTGGAACTGAAATCCTGACACCCTGTTCTTTGCCAGTGGACATATTCTCATGCCCAAGACTATATCATCCTGCTTTTTGGGGATTTATGGACTCCATCTGGGAGCAGATCCCCCAAACCCTCTCTTCTTGTTCTTGCCTCATAGAGAGATCCTATTCCACTGAACTATAGTTTTAGCTTATAGATTAGATATAGAAATAGGGGTATGGGAATGAGAAGCTTGGGTTGGAGACTAAATTGGCTCCCCAAGTGAAGGACCTTGGATTAGGCATTAAGGCAACCAATTACCTCTGGCCACCACCCTTATCAATCACCCTGATACACTTAATAAATACCTTTGATAGTCAGACAGTGTTCAAGGGTGATTGAAAGATAAGAGGAGAAGATGGTACCACAGCTTTGCCTGGCTGAATCCTTCGAACCAGACCCTCCCCCCATGGTGCCAAAGACCAGTCTGGGGTGGGGCGGGGAGGCTTATGTGAACCCTGGTTCTGGCCAACATTGAACAGGGTCACTACATACTTCATCTTGTGTGGAAGCCTTCCTTCTAACCCACGAGGGCCAGCACACCTTCCCTGGTCACCCACCATCTGAGTGAAATCCCCTTCAAGTGTTGGTGGTTCCATAAGAGTGAGAAGAGAGAGTTACCACACTGACCCATCTCTCTTTCTCACCTATTCCCCTTCCTTCTGGGCCACTAATACAATTATCTCTTTGGGGTACAAACCCAGCAGTGGTATGGCTGGATCAAAGGGCAAACAGTCTTTTAAAGTCTGCTGGCATAAAGGAATCCAGGGATTTTAAGAGGTAGAGATGAGAAGGGAGAGAAGATTCTGGTCCTGCGGGGGGACACCACATCCAAAGACACAGTGTTGAGAAACAGAGCAACAAGTAAGTCATTTTGCATGGAATCTAGAGAGAATGTTGGGGAATAATGTGAAAAGATTGACAGTGACAAGGGCTTTTTGGCAAACATGCAGCTCTCTGTTTCATGCCTCACTTGATACTAATAATTGGAAGATTGTCCACTGTTATTTCTGTTGTTTCATGGAAGTCCTCAGTGTTGTATAAAGTGAAGTTGACAGTAATACTTATATTTCTTACCTCACAAAGTTACTGTATGAAAGGTTGTGAAATTGTAAGTGATTGCTATTTTTGGAGTTCATGTCCCTACCTTTCTTATGCTGGCCATTTTGCTTTATAATTTTGGTCAGTTATTTCTTGAACCTCTCTTAATTATTCATTAAATGAATATTTATATATCCCCTTCTTTGTATAAAGACCCATCCATGCTAGTTATCATAGATAATTTTTAAAATGAAGAAGACATATCTCCTAGTTTCCTCCAGCTTAAAGGTCCAGTTGGAGGAATGAGATGTCTACATTAAAAAAAGAAAAGAAAAGAAAAGAAAACTTGTATGAAGTATGATGAGGTTAGAGGGGAACAGATATAGGATGAAGAGATAATTTCTGAATATTGAGAGTCAACTAAAACTTCATGGAGAGGTAAATGGTTGAATTGAGCCTTGAAGAATGACAACCTCAGACAGTAAAGGGAGGGAGAGGCATTACATTCTGAGAGGAGGGAATGGTATGAGCAAAGATGTGAGAGTCTGAAAGTGTATGGTGTTCAAGAAAAGATAAGATATGCAGTTTCGATGAGTTGTAAGGTATTTGAGAGTGGCACAGAAGAAAAGGCTGAAGTGGAAAGTTGAGGCCAGATTATAGAAAGTCTCAAATACCAGTATAGAGAATCTAGAGATCTGTGTCAGATCACAAACCTGGCATGGAGACATGGTCGTAGTAGCAATGAATTCTTGCCATTGGGATAGCTCCTTGAATTCTTTCCTTGTCAAAACTGAGTGGCTGACTTATTTAAATGAAAATTTCACTATTCCAAAAGTGGCAGGGGCAGTTGTTATTCTAGGTACAATTTTGATTAGCAAGATGGGATTGGTTACTAAGGTAGAAATTAAAGAACCATTCATTTGTATTAGAGAAGGGAAAAGAAGCTGGGCATGACCTGCCATGTTCTCTAGACTTTGGGACAGCAACATTTCAGTGGGTTCAGAGCAAGGAGAGGTGGTATACCACAGCCAACATTTCTAGGGGAGATTAATAGTGGGGTGATGACCACAATAAGTAAAGCCAAATTAATAAGCATTTATTAATATAAAGAAAAGCAACCTTGAAAATCTATTAGAACTCTAATCTTTGTAGCAGAAGAATGTTGAGCAAGCACGCCCCTTACTTCTTGACTAAAAGTTGAAGGACTGGAGGTGCCATAAATTTTTTGACTTGGTAAATGTATTGAATTGTTTCAATTGACTATTTGTTAACAAGGATTGTGTTTTGGAGGTAGGGAACAGTAAGTTATGTGGTTGTGGTAGAGATACAAAGAAGAGGATCACTGAAACATTTTATTTTAATTAAAAAAAAACTTCTTACTTTCTGTCTTAGTATTAGTTCTAAGACAGAAGAGCAGCAAAAGCTAGGCAACTGGGGTTAAATGACTTGCCCAATGTCACACAGCTGGGAAGTGTCTCAGGACAGATTTGAACTCAGGTCCTCCTAATTCCTGGCCTGGTGCTCTATCCACTGTGTTACCTAGTTGCCCCTGCTAAAATATTTTAAAAGTATACAAGAGAAAACGAAAAGAAGTTAGGAAGGGAATATAAAGAAATAAGGCAATTTTTTTACTGCCCTATTAAATTGAATATGCAATTAAAAGTAAACTATATGTAATAGAAGTTCACATATAGCACTATTCTATTTTGTTCTTTTTGGGTGTTTGGTGATATTCTTTAGTTCACTCTCTAAACAACTGCTCAATTGATCTCCCTAAGGCACATGTCTGACCATATCATTGATGTTCATGAGGTCATATATTTTACTTATAATTATCTGTGTATGTGTTGTTTTCTCCCACTAGAGGGCTTTCTCTTTTTTTAAAGCAATGACTGTCATTTTTGCGTTTGTAAATGCAGGTTCTAGTAGATTGCTTGGCATACAGTAAGTGCTTAATAAATGTTAATTGAATAAAAGTAGTTGTTTGAGAGCTAAGATAAGTTCATCAAGAAATGTGAACCAAATCAGCTGCATTTCTTTTTAATAGAAACTCGATTTTTAGATAACAATGAGTTGGTGGATGCTCTGCACACAGAACACCTGTATTTTAACGATGCATTCAACAAAGCATCCTCCTGATATCCTCAGGGACAAGATGGAGAGAACTGGTGACAATATAGTTAGCTAAACTTGTAAGTTGTTGAATCATTTTATCCAGAGTATAGTCACTAATGGAATAATATTAGCGTTGAGAGACATCTCTTGCAGAGAGCCCAAGGGAAATGTCCTCAATTCTCTGCTATTTTGACATTTTTATCAGTGATTTGAATGAAGGCATAGATGTCATAGTTCCCCAATTGGTAGATGATCCTGAAAAGTATAGCTAATGCATGTGATGACAGAGCTGCGATGTAAAAAGATCATGGTATGGTGAAATGATGAACCAGAATCTTCTATGATAAAATTTAATAGAGGTAAATAAAGACCTCTACATGGGGTCACTGTCAAACCACTGTCAAAGGTATTACATGAAGGTAGAAGTAACTGAATATCATTCATGGTAGAAAAACCTAAGGTTTTTAGGGAATTGCAAACTCAACATGATTTAATAGTTTGATGGTAACCCCCCCAAAGTTGATGAAATCTGAGGTAGCATGGAGAGATATGGTGTATGAAATAGAAAAGATGCCAACCCCACTGTACTTGTCCCTGGTGCCATCGCATATGCACAATTCTGTTTAGATCTGAGTCCTACCTTTATTTAAGAATGGATATTTTATATCTAAGGAGAGGAGGGTGACCAGTATAGTGAAAAAAGAAAAAAAAAACAAATTTCAACCACACCATTTGAGGAATAGTTGAAGAAAGTAGAGATCTTTAGCTTAGAGAAGAAAAAAATTGAGAGCAGAGCAAAAGATAGTTATCCTCATTATTTGGAGGATTAGCATGAGTGAGCTTGAATACAGTTGTTCTCTGGTCACAGAGGATTGAAATGTAAATGATGATTGGAAGGCACAGAGAGGATTTATAAGAAAAATTTTCTTAGTAGTTAAAGGTGTCTAGAATGAACTCACTCACAAGGCAATGAGTTCATCTTTCCTGCAAGTCTTCAAGAGGAGGTTGGATGGCCCCTTTAGGTTTGGATTCTTCATTTATACTCTTTTATCCACAGCATAGTAGGTACTTAATTTTTGCTTTTGGCTAGTTGATTCTAAATTGATGGCCTCTCTCAGTTGCCTTTCAACTCTATGACTTCCAACAGTGAGAATGATGATAGTTATTTATAATAGAATCATCGCTTTCAAGTTGGAAGGGACCTCAAAGGCCATTTAATTGATACCCTAATTTTACTACTGGGGAAAATGAGATTCTGAATGGTTAAATGACTTGACCAAGGTCAAAAAATTAATCAGCATGGTTTTATTAAGTGCCTACTATGTGATATGCTCTCCACTAGGCATTGGAGCAATGGGTGCAAATGTGAGTCTAGTACGTGCCTTCAAGGGGATGGGGAGGGTTATTGTCTACTTGTGGCATGCATTATTTTCACAGTCAAGTAATAGAAGATATACTCAAAATAAATACACACTGATTTAGGGAGGGGAATGCTAACAACTAGGTTTCTCAAGAAGGACCTCTTCAAGGGAGTGGCATTTGATATGGACCTTGAAAAGAAGTCGATGGAGGTGAGGGTGCTGACTTTTCTAGCGTGAGGGATAGCTTAGGATATATATAGTACTATGGACAGAAATGGAGAAACAAGAGTGGCGAGAATGGAGATGGAAGGAAGAAATGATGAATTCACATTTTGAAATGCTGTTTGATCTGGATCATTGCATTGCTGCTAGTACAGAAGTCCATTACATTAGATTTTACCACAGTGTATCAGTCTCTGTGTTCAAAGTTCTTCTGGATCTGCTCCTTTCACTCTGCATCAATTCCTGGAGGTCTTTCCAGTTCACATGGAATTCCTCCAGTTTATTATTCCTTTGAGCACAATAGTATTTCATCACCAATAGATACCACAATTTGTTCATCCATTCCCCCAATTGAAGGGCATACACTCATTTTCCAGTTTTTTTGCCACCATGAAGAGCACAGCTATAAATATTTTTGTACAAGTCTTTTTATCTATGGTCTCTTTGGGGTACAAACCCAGCAATAGTATGGCTAGATCAAAGGGCAGGCAGACTTTTAGTGCTTTTTGGGCATAGTTCCAAATTTCCATCCAGAATGGTTGGATCAGTTCACAACTCCACCAGCAATGCATTAATGCAATGATCTGGGACAATTCTGAGGGATCTATGGAAAAGAACGCTATCCACATTGAGAGGAAGAACTACAGGAGTGGCAATGCAGAAGAAAAACAACTGCTTGAACACATAGATTGATGTGGACGTGATTTGGGATGTAGATTCTAAACAAGCACCCTTGTGCAATTATCAATAATATGGAAATAGGTCTTGATTGATGACACATGAAGAAACCAGTGGAAATGCACATCGGCTACAGGGGTGGAATTGGGGAGGTGGAAGGGAGAGGTGTTATTCAGTCATTTCAGTCATGTCTGAGTTGATGATGATGGTTTGCCATTTCCTTCTCCAGGCCATTTTACAGATGAGGAAACTCAGGCAAACCAGGGTTAGGGGAGAGTAAGAACATGAATCATGGAACCATGGAAAATTTTTTTCTAAAAAATAAAATAAAAAAAGATGAAATGTTGTTTGAGATGATGGAAATCAAAGTAGACATCCTCAGAGATGGAAATAGAGAAGTAGAATTTAGAGGAGAGGGCAGTGCTGAAATATAGATTTGCAAGGTTGTTACTAAAAGTAGTAGAATGATTTGCTCTTTGAAGAATTTAGTGTGGAGGAAAAATAGAACATTGCTTTATCAACCTCCTTTTTGAAGGTCTGCATGATTATCCATAGTGAGAGCTACTAGAAAAGTCCAAACTCCAGAGTTTGGCTAAGGGAGAAAATGAATAAAAGCAACATGTGGGTTGTTTGTAGATTGGCCTTTGTCAAAATTATGTTACACAACCAAGATGCATTCATCTCCCTTTCCATAGAAGAGTAGTACAGTGGAAAGATTTGCTACTTTGGAGTCTGAGGATTCATGTGATTTTTAGCAAGTCACTTAACCTTTCTAGGTTTCAGATCCTCACTTAGAAAATAAAGAGACAGGACTAGAGGGCTTCAGAGGTCTGCTCCATATCTAAATCTATGATCCTCTGATCCTCTATCTGAAACGTCTCATCACCCACAGGATTAATAAATCTCTAATAGTGGAATTTCAGGTATATTGATGGGTAGTGGCTTCTGAGGGTGGGGTGCAGGTATCAAAGGACTTGCTTTTGTTCTTCAAATCATACTATATGTGAGTCAATATATTCCACCCTCTTTAAGGGCCAAACCTGGCCAAAATTAAGTAGAGTGGCTAAAGTTTGGATGAACAAAGAGTAATAAGATGGTTAAAGGGTCAGTTTGAACAAAGAGTTATGGAAGATTTTAGTGTTGTAAGTCAGATCATGCCTAGCCTCTTTCTATATATAGATTAACCTTAAGGTGTGATACTGGATGGGAAATAGGAGCTAGACCCATGTTTTCATTGGTAGAGAGAATGCTTGGGTGAAGAAACACTCCAATTAAGATTTGTGCCTTTGTTGCAACTTAGAGAATTGCCTAGGCAGCACTTGGGCTCCCATCTGTTCTTGGAGGGCCCAGATGCTAAGAATGTTTAAAAAATATTTTCAAAGTAAAATAAAACTTTATTTTAAAATGAAAAAAAAACATTCTTAGCTCTTGAGTCCTACAACAACCAACACTGGGTTATGGTTTTTCCAACCATGGCTTAGAGTACTAAGAAATTAAATTAATTGTCCATGGTATACAACCAGTATGGGTCAGAAGCAAGACTGTAACATGTGTTCTCCTATATGCTTTCAGTGACTTTGGTGAATTTGGAATTTGGCTTGAATTTTCCAGGCATCCAAAGGATGCTTTTCCAGATTATAAGAGACTTGTGAATCTTATTCTCCTGAGCAGACCTGAGGTTGAGAGCCTCTTTGAAAAAGTTTCTGTTTGTTTATGGTTGAAGAAGACTATCTTATAATAACAACTTTAACACCTGTTTCTGAAGTACTTTTAAGTTTCCAAAAAACATGCCTGAGAATAACCCTGACTTAGGTGGTATAAGGATGATTACCCCCTTTTTTCAGATGAGGGAACTTGGGCTAAGAGAACTCAAAGGGCTTCTTGCCTTTAGTGGCACAGAGAGAAGGTGTTTCTGGTGAGAAATGAACCCATGTCTTCTAACTTCAAGGACAGCGAGTATGTGGTTAGGATTATGGCCCCAATAATCAAGTAGCTTAGCATTTCCTTTGGCATACATTGCCTTATACAGTTGAGCAGAAGTGAATTCCAGGTTTTGAAATGCAAGTTATATGTTTTTATTTGAATTTCAGGATCAATATCATAATAAGTAGGACTCTATGAAAATAGTTAAGTCTATTGATATCTCATTAACTATTTGATTTTTATTCATTTATAGTAATATAATTATTATATATAATACAACACAATAATATAACTAATATAATCAGTTAATATGAGTTTATTAACCTATTCATTATTATTAATCATTGTATTTATTAAAAAAATTTTTTAACACTTACCTCCTACCTTTGAATCAATGCTGTGTATTGATTCCAAGGCAGAAGAGTCATAACGGCTAGGCAATGGGGATTAAATGACTTGCCCAGGGTCACAGAGCTAGGAAGTGACTGAGGTCAGATTTGAAACCAAGACGTCCCATCTCTAGTCCTTGCTCTCAATCCACTGAGCCAACCAGCTGCCCCCAATCATTGTATTTATAAGATGACATGTAAAATATAAGAATGAAAGAAATGAAGACCTAGGTACAAGTTGATACCTAAGCATTAGGTTTTTGTTTTTTTTTTTAAACCCTTACCTTCTGTCTTGGAGCCAATACTGTGTACTGGCTCCAAGGCAGAAGAGTGGTAAGGGTAGGCAATGGGGGTCAAGTGACTTGCCCAGGGTCACACAGCTGGGAAGTGTCTGAGGTCAGATTTGAACCTAGGACCTCCCGTCTCCAGGCCTGACTCTCAATCCACTGAGCTACTCAGCTGCCCCCCTAAGCATTAGGTTTTAATTGTGATTCTAGGGGTTGGACCTGTGACTTCACTGGTATGTGAAACTAGGGATTGGACCTATGACTTCACTGGTATGTGAAACTAGGGATTGGACCTGTGACTTCACTGGTATGTGAAACACTGGTATGGAAAACTCTTGGATGAGGAAACTCATTCCTCCAGGGCAGGATGGCTCTTTAACTGCAATTGCAGTCTTAGAAAGTTGTCTGGAGTCCAGAAAAATTTCCTAGAGACCTTAGATCCTAGGGTCACAATAGCCCTGTGTCAGTGGCAAGAGTTGAATCTTGATCTTCTTGTCTTCAAGGCTTGCTCTCTCTCTCTCTCTCTCTCTCTCTCTCTCTCTCTCTTTCTCTCCCCCCCCCCTCCATGATTCCTCTCCTTTTATTGGTAGTCATTAATATGCTCTGTCCTATCACCATGATTATCTTAGGTCATGGCATGACTATGGCTTTAAGGCTTCTCTAAATTTATTTATTTTTTAGAAAATTTTTTTCCATGGTTCCATGATTCATGTTCTTGCTGTCTCTCCCCCCACACCCCATGCACATTTCCACTGGTTTCTTCCTGTGTCATTGATCAAGACCTATTTCCATATTATTGATAATTGTTCTAGGGTGGTCATTAAGAATCTACATCCTAATCATGTCCACATCAACTCATGTGCTCAAGCAGTTGTTTTTCTTCTGTGTTTCCACTCCTGTAGTTCTTCCTCTGAATGCGGGTAGTGCTCTTTTCCATAAATCTCTCGGAAGTGTCTTGGGTCATTGCATTGCTGTTAGTACAGAAGTTCATTACATTCAATTTTACCACTGTGTATCAGTCTTTGTGTACAATGTTCTCCTTGTTCTGCTCCTTTCACTCTGCATCAATTCCTGGAGGTCTTTCCAGTTCACATGGAATTCCTCCAGTTTATTATTCCTTTGAGCACAATAGTATTCCATCACCAGCATATACAACAATTTGTTTATCCATTCCCCAATTGAAGGGCATACACTTGTTTTCCAGTTTTTTGCCACCACAAAGAGCGCAGCTATAAATATTTTTTTACATGTCTTTTTCCTATGATCTCTTTGGGGGTACAAACCCAGCAATGGTATGGCTGGATCAAAGTACAAGCAATCTTTTAACACTCTTTGGGCATAGTTTCAAATTGCCATCCAGAATGGTTGGATCAATTCGCAACTCCACCAGCAATGCATTAATGTTCCAATTTTGCCACATCCCCTCCAACATTCATTACTTTCCCCTGTCCTATTACCATGATTATCTTAGGCCATGGCATGACTATGGCTTTAGGGCTTCTCTAAATTTAGTAGTGGCTCTTCTGCAGCTCAGGGCTGCTGGGTGGCACCATAGCACATAGAGCCCTAAGCCTTGGATAAAGAAGACTAAATTTGAACTCAGACACTTCCTAGCTGTGTGACCCTGGACAGGTAATTTAACCCCATTTCCCTCATTTTCCTCCTCTGTAAAATGAGCTGGAGAAGGGCATGACGAATGACTCTAATAATCTCTGCCAAGAAAACCCCAAATGGGGTCACAAAGTGTTAGACAGAACTGAAAAACAACTGAACAACAAGAACTTTGCAGTTCAGTTTTAATTTTCCTGGAGTACTTTTCTATGTTGCTCAAAAACTTTGACTTTACTTTTCTCAAACCCCTACTTTGAATACCTGTTTCCTCTGGCCGAAGGGGAGGAGGGGGAGAGAGAAGAGTCAGTGAGCAATGGGAGTAGAGTTTAGGAGAGGGGAAGGGAGTCCTGGCCTAGAGTAGAGGGTCTCTTGTCAGCAGGAATTTTCCCTTGTCAAATGAGAGAGGAAAATGGGAGAATCTACTTGTTTATGGTCTGATTTACTCATGATTTGCATACAGTAGTCCCTTTAGTAACCAGCTTTGAACAGAATCATGTCCAGATTTTTATCAGAAACTTTTTTTTCCTTTTAGCTACTCTTTAAACAAAGCTTAAACAGAAAATTTCATGAAATTTTTTAATCAGAGATTGAAAGTGATTTCACCACAGATTGATATCAATTTAGTCATTGTAAATCCTTTCCCAAATGGATTCATTGACTTCTCTTATGTTTCCATCATTGTTTCTGTGACTTATCTCAGTGTGAACTTCATTCGATCTAACTAGTCCACAAATATTTACTGGGCATTTACCGTGTGTAGAGCACATGGTTAGATTTTGTTGGGGAGAAGGAAATAGAATTCTTGGAGCCTTTGCCTTATGGTCATTTTGGTTAGAACTCATGAAACATGGAAGTACCAATACCAGAAAGTAAATTCTAAGTGCTAAATGAGTGATACAAGCCATCCAATTGCTAAGAAGGAGAGATCATTGAAGATTTTCCCAGGGGATGATTTCTTGGATGATGTGAGATTTGAACTGAGCCCTGAAGGATGATCAAGATTTTGGGAAGCCAAAGGGAGAGCAAAGGGCGTTATAGAATTGTGGGGAGTCTGAACATTGTCTCACAGAAGAACCCCAGATGTATAGGCATTTGTATAGGCTGACAATGATGAATTTTCCTTTGGATTTTATGTAGGAGCCCTATTGTTATTGTTAATTCGTTTCAGTTGTGTCTGGCTCTTTGTGACCCTCTTGTGGAATTTTCCTGTCAAAGAAACTGGAATGGTTTTCCATTTCCTTCTGCAGTGCATTTTAGAGATGAGAAAACTAAGGCAAACAGGGTTAAGTGATTTGCCCAGGGCCAAGTGTCTGAAGCTGGATTTGAACTCAGGAAGATGAACCTTCCTACTGTATCACCTAACTACCATAACCTGTGCAAAGACACAAAGATGGGAGTGTGAATGTCAGATTTGATGAGCTGATGATAAATCAGTTGGTTTTTACAAACTGGTCATTCAACAACCATTGGCTAATCTCTCTATGTCTAAGTCAAAAAAGAGAGCACAAAGTGGAATGATGTGAAATAAGTCTGTAGAGACAGGCTAGAGTTGTGCATGCCTTAAATGCTATAGCAGAGAGTTTTTATTTTATCTTGAAGGGATAGGGAGCTATTGAACCTTTTTGAGTAGGAGAGATTGACTTGTTCAGAGTTGTGCTTTAGGAAAATTATTCTGGCCACTGTATGGAGGATGAAGAAGAAATTAGAAACAGGGTAACTAATTAGGAAGGTACTGCAATAATCCGTGAAAGAGGTGATTAGACTTTCTAAAGGGTAATAGCCTTATAAAAAAGGGATGGATTCAGTGATCTCAAGGAGTCCTCCCAATCCAATGATCCTAGGAAAAAGCTTATGAATTATCTGATGGAAGATTTGAAATTTGATCTTCCTGTTTGCAGGCTTAGCTCTTGTTCCCTAATAGAATGAAATAAGACATGGTCCCCACCTTCAAGGACCAATAGAATGGATAAGAAATAAACGGAGATATAAATAAGCAGGTTGGAAAGAGCATGGGACTCAGAATCTAGAGACCTATGTTTGAGTTCTGGCTCCAACCCTAATTATCTGTGTGACCAATAGATAAATCTGTGCCTCAGTTTCCTGATCTGAAAAATGAGGATAAATATCACTTTCACTCTGTAGACAGAACACTGGAATGTTGTGAGTCAAAATTCTTTGCAAACTGTAAAATACTAACAAAATGTGTGTGGATTATGGTGATATTGGTGATGGTGATGACAAGTATCCACCTGTTTAATAACAGCCCACTCATTTTTCTGGGCTGAGCTCTAATGCTACCTTCTCCATGAACCCTCTTCACATCTCAGTGCAATTTGTGCACATTTTTCTATGATTATATTCTAGAGGTGACATGATATATGACAAGAACACTGCATTTGGAGTCAGAGCCCTTGGGTTGGAATCTTAGCTTTGTCAGATGCTACCCATGTGACCTTGGATAAGTCATCTTATCTCTCTGGAGTTAACAATTTCCTCATCTGTAAAATAAGAGGGTTGCATTTTATGATCTCTGAGGCCAGCTAGATGTGTGATTACAACCCTAGCTGAGGGGACCCAGAGGATAGACAGCCTCTTATTTATAGATGAGGAAAAGAGCTCAGAGAGGTTATGGTACTTGCCCCAAGTCACACAGAAATAGGTAAAATTTGAACTTGGATCCTCTGACTTTAAAATTAATGTTTTCTATACTTCTAATTTATATTTTATCTATGTGTATTTCCCATCCATTTTACTAGACAATAAGGTCTTTGAGGGTGGGGGACTATTTCTTATTTCATTCTATCAGGCAGCTAGGTAATGCAGTAGACAGAGTGCAAAACTTGGTGTCAGGAAGTCCTGAGTTCAAATCCTCAGATAAGCTGTGTGATCCTCAACAAGTCAGTTAACTGCCATCTGCCTCAGTTTCCTTAACTATAAAATGAAGATAAGGGTACATTCCTCCCAGGATTGGTGTGGCAGTCAAATGATTTAAAATTTTAAAGTGTTAAGCACATAGTAGGTGCCATATAAATGCTTATTCCCTTCCTTTACAACAACTTTGATGCATTGGGTTTTACAAAGTAAGTTTTTTGAATGTAGAATAAGTCCAGTTTGAGTAGGTAACGTCCCCCTCCTACCTCCGAACCCCTGCATCTCTCTTTTAATCCAGATGCAAAATGCAGCCGCCTACCTAAGTTGCAGCTGCTTCCTCCCACACTCCCAGAAGATGGATGATCCACGCATCTGGATGGGCCTTAGAGGAGCCAGGTCTGGGGAAGCACCTCCTTCTGCTTCTAACTGCCCAATCCTGGAGCTGGCTATACAAATGAGCACCCATACCACAAGACTGACTCCTTAATGATACTGAAAACAAATAGTGCCTTTTACTTAATTAAGACTCTCCAGGAGATTCTGCCCCGGGCAACAGCTGCATCCTCTTTAAAGCATTCAGAGCCAGCCTCTGGCTCTGCTTCCTTCCTAGGTGCTTGAGTGTCACTGGGGGGGAACAGGCTTGGCCACTTGTTCATTCTGCCCCAAGCCTGTGTCAAGTGCCCAGGGCATGGGAGGCATTGGGCTTGAACGACACCATCTTGCCCAATCTGTGAAATCTTTTGTCTTTCTACCAACAAACACAATTCAGGGCTCATTATGGTACAGTCCATTCTTCCCACCTATAACTAATAGCTAACACTGATAGATTGCCAACTGTGTGTGCCAGCACTGGGTGCTAAGCAACTTATAAATATAATCTCATTTGGTTCTTATCACAAACTTTGAATGGGTGCTATTATCATCTCCGATTTTTACCTCTAAGGAAACTAAGGCAAACAGAGTTTAAATGACCCAGCTAGTAAGTGCATGAGGCCAGATTTGAACCTGTCTTCCTGACACCAGTCCCATCATTCTATCCATTAGTGCCATTTGCCTGTCCCAATACTGCCCTTTCTTTTAGGGCATACAAAACTGAGAGGGACCTTCAAGATCATCTAGCCCAATTCTCTGACTTTCCACAAAACTTAATGGTACTTTAAGATCCATCAGATTGAAGCTTGGCATTTAGAGATCTGGTCAATTGGGTTGAAATAGGATGAAAGTCCATTTCTGGCACTGGGGTCAAAGGCATAGAGATAGCAGAGGAAAGGATATGAATCAGGGACAGAGAATTCAATTTATTTAGAGCATAAAGCTTGTGAGAGGGAATGATATGACATAACAGGTAGGTAGCAGGCAGATTCTGGATAGCTTTGGATGTCAGGGATCATAGTTATAGAAGTAGAAGAGACCTCAGAGGTTCACCGCTCTCATTTTTACATGAAGCAACCAAGATCTAAGAAGACCATGACTTGTCCATATCCCTTCTTGACAGATATTACCCAGGACTCTCTATACTTAAGGATTTTATACCTTTTCAGTATATAAAAAGAAACTACTGAAGGTTTGGACCAGAAGAATGGAATAATTAAGCAGATCTCTGGGAAGCTTATTCAGCCAAGGAATGAATTCAGTGTGGATTGTCTAAAGATGCCAAGTCACTAATTTTCTCCTCCTCTGAGTCATCTGAGCCCTATCACCCACCCAAGTCATGCTGGCCAAGCCAAGCTAAAGTTAGCCCTGCCCAGAATAATGGAGCTGTAAATAACCTTGAGGACAATCTCATTCAACCCCCTCATTTTAGAGAGAAGGAAACTGAGGTGCAGAGATAAAGATCTGGGTCTGGAATTAGAGGATATAGTTTTCTAGCCTGGCTCTGAGGCTTACTTCTGATATGACCCTGACCAAATAATTTTGCCTTTTTTGGCTTTAGTTCCCTTCTCTATAAAATGAGGAGGTGTGGGGTGGGAGGCAGCCAGGTGGATCAGTGGACAGGCCTGGAGTTAGGAGGTCCTGAGTTCAAATCTGACTTCTGATACTCCCCAGCTGTGGGACCCTGGGAAAGTCATTTAACCCCCATTGCCTAGCCCTTACCACCCTTCTGTCTTGGAATGAATACACAGGTAAGGAAGAGTTTAAAAAAATAAAATGAGGAGATTGGACCTCTGTTCCTACAACCCCAAGTGTCCTGTCCAAGACCAACCAGCAAACAAGTTAATAGTGAAAATTTCCCTGCATTTCCAGGCCAATGTTTTTTTTTCCTCTGCTCTGTGAGAGGCAAGCAGAGGGTGCAGAGTCTGTCACAAGTGTGCTACTGGGTAGAACTTTGTTCCAGGGAATTTTCACATTTTATTTAGAAAAAAAAGAAGACGCTCATTGCACTTAATTTTAATTCTTGGAATCAGAAAACTAACTGCTTTATGGTGCATTTTATTCACTGTTTTTGTTCCTGATATGATTTGAAGTGATTGTCACTGTGACTAGCCACCATTATGATCTCTGGGTAGACTTTGGTTTTGTTTGGGCTTATAAACATGCCTCTTTTGCAAATGAATGAATGAATGAATGAATGAATGAATGGATGGATAGATTGATGGATGGATAGATGAATGGATGAATGAAGAAAAACATCCATAAGTGTTTACTATGGGCCAGCCTGCTAGAAGAAAAAGAAAAACAAGCAAGAGAGTTCTTGCCTTCAAGGAGCTTACATTCTAATGGTATATTCTGTGTAGTTCTATGGGAAAATATGATTTAATTTATATAATTTTTTTGGATAATTAATGCCTTTTGTTATTTATTTACAAGGATAACTCTCCCTTCCACTCAAACCCTCCCTTAGAATTAAGAAAAACAATTAAGGAAAATCAACTAATGAAATCATTGCATCTAACATAACACAATATACCACACCCATAGTTTCCCACTTTGCTTCATCATTTGTTCTCTCAAATCAAGACTGATCTTTGCAGTGAATATGAGCTCAGCTACCTTTCTGTGTGTGATTTTGCAAGTGACATTTTTCACTCTCCTCAGATAATGGACACCGAAGTATAAGGGTGGTCCTGAGTTCTCAAAGGCTAAGTCTAAGGAAAGAAAGCTCTGTCAAGTCTTCCCAAATGGTGAGGATATGAAGTTGTCACTCCTGAACCAGCTCAGCCAGGTTTCAAGAAGCTTCTCACCAGGAGATGAGGCACTCTAAGATCAACCTTTTGGTCATAACAATTTATGAGGACAACAACTAAGACGAAGAGGAGAATGGCAATTTGCCATAGTTAAAAGAGCTCCTATATCAAGGAAGTCAGGAATCCTGGGAATAAGAATTATGTAGTTTCATAGAACTTACTGGTTAGGTCATGGTACTGTTTGTTCATTATTATTCTGCTAATCAGATTTAGAGCTGAAAGGAACATTGTGCAAGTCATTGTCCCACTTCAGAGCTCATTTTGCCCACTTGAAAGATGAGGGTATTGGACTAATTGCCTTTTAAAGGCAGTTAGGTGGTACAGTGGATAGAAATCTGGACCTGGAGTCTAGTCTCTGGCATAGTTGGGACTGGAACACAGATCTCTAACTACAATCTAGTGCTCTTCTCATCACAATTTAAAAAATTATTTTTTCAGTTATATGTAGAAACAATTTTTGACAATTATCTTCTGACATTTTAGGATTCAGATTTTCTCCCTCTCTCCCTTCCTTCTTCCCCTCCCCTAGGAGATAAATAGTCTGATATGGGTTATACTGGTACTTTCATGCAATAGATATTTCCATATTGCTCATGTTCTCACCCTGGTTGTACCTAGAGAAAGTTTTGGGGGGCTATCAACAGATTTATAAATGGGAGGGTCTGATACCGCAGAACACTGAGTGTCTGCCCTGGTATGACATTACAAATATTGGATATCACCTAAGATTTGTTTTCCCTATTAGAAACCAACCACTTAAATTAAAACAGAGACTCCTATCTCCAGTGAAGTATTGGTATTGTATAATGAGATGAAGATTGAAGGATAATTGCAGAAGAGAATTCCCACAGTGCTCCTTGTCTTTGTTTGCTAGCTGTTCTCTCAAATAACATTACCCTCGTAGGGTGTTAAACAGTATGATGTTTTGTAAGGGATATTGGTCTGGGAGTCAGGCAACCTAGGTTCAGGTCCCTCCTCTGACACTCTCTAGCTGTGTGATCATGGGGGCAAAAGTCAATAAGACTTTGGTTCCTCATTTATAAAATGGAGATAATACCCATTGTACCTAGGGAAGTTATGAAGTTTAAAGGAGTTGCGTGTTGTAAGGAATAAAAATTAAAGGGTTAGACTAAATATATGAGAAATGTGGTCACCAGAAATTATTACTCAAGTCAGAATGACTTTTTATGGTAGTTTATTTACAAAAGGAGAAAGAGTGAAAGTAAGCTCAGAGAGAGAAAGTAGGTAATTACTCCGCCCCATCCAAACCAGGCAGGGCTTTAGAGGCTCCAGCAAAGGGGGCCCAGAGATAGATTTAACAAGAATTTTAGCCACAAGGCCTCCTCCAGGGTGAGGGGCCTCTCTTGAGGCTAGTACCTCTCAGAAAAGTCAGGAAAGGGAGTCAGTCCTTTTCACTCAACCACATGGTGTTCCTAAAGGAAAATCAAAGAGCAGTCCTAGGTCCCAAGCTGAAGCTCCTTCAAGGTCAAGTTTAAGGTGAAAGATCTCATCATAGGAAGTTCTTGCCAATTTTAAAAGCTATTCCTTTTGTCACTTCCTGTGCCTTCCTTCCACTTTACGTGGACCAATTATAGCTAAAGCTTTGCTTAGGATTGCCCAGGGGGCAGTCAGTCTATTCTGATTCACCACCCACTATTGCACATGTGAGTCACAGACTTCCCCATACTTAAGGATAAGTGGGGTGTATGCCTTTCTGGTGATTAAATCTAAAAAAGGGCAGGGGAGAGTTAATCCCATCTTCACAGTGTCAAGTGCTTTACAACCCCAAAGTTGTATTTGCATGTGGGTTAATAATACATAATGTTTCACTTTCCTCTCTGAACCTCAGTTTCATAATCTGTAAAATGAACAAGTTGGATTTAATGACCTCTAAGTTCCCTTCCAGGGCCCTGTGACCCTATAATCCATTAGCATATTTTAAATTTTATAAACTATCTATTATCTCATTTGATTCTTCACATCATAATAACCCAACAATGTTATTATCATCTCCATTTTACATATGACCTCCTGACCTGCTGGCATTGCCAACAAATTGCCTCTTAGACAATTCAAAACCAGTGTTTCAGAGACATCTTAGATCCAACATGGCCATTATCTTTCCTTCCAAATCCTCCCCTCTTCCTAATTTTCTTATTACTGTCAAGGGTACCATACTCCTCCTTGTTATTCAGCCTTGAAATTTATGCATCATCCTCAACTCTTTATTCTCATATTTACATCTAAGCTATTGCCAAGTTCTATCATTTCTGCTTTACTTTTCTCAACTCATAGTTGCCATCCTGATGGAGGCTCTTGTGTTGCCTTGCTTTCTGGTTGGTTTCCCAGACTCTGAAGTCTCTCCTTAGCACAGTCCATCCTCCACTCAGTTGTCAAAATAAACTTCCTAAAGGCTCAGTTCTAAACATATAACCCTGCCCCAATCAGTAAACTCCATGTGCTCCATATTACCTTTAAGATCAAATATAAAATTCCACTGTTTAGCTTTTAAAGCCCTTTACAACCTGGCCCCTCCCTCCTTTTCCAGGCTTCTTACACCATTCCCCCCTCACATTATACTACAATCCAGCCATACTAGTCTCCTTTTCATTCCTCAGACAAGACAATCTGGTCTTTTTGCCTGTCCATTCATGGGACTTTTTCTTTCCTCACCTTTGCCTCTTAGCTTTCTTCAAAACTCAAATAAAATCCAACTTTCCTCTTTCCCCCAGGATCTTCCCCTGATGTTATCTCTCATCAAAGACCATAGACTTCTTGAAATCTATCAATAAATCTCTTGGAAGTTGGTGGATCCAAGGTTAAGAATTCTGACCCTGATAATCCATCCCTTCCCACCTTAGAAGTTCCCTGAAACAACTCTTTTTAAGAGCCCTGACCCTTGAGTTAGGTGACCTGATTTCAAATCCTGCTTTTTTGTCATTACCATCTTTGTTGCCTTGAGTAATTTACTTCTGCTCCCTCAGCCTGTTTCCTCATCTGTAGAATAAAGAAGATGGACAAATGGCCTTTGAGTTCCTTTCTATCTCCAGATTTATGATCTTGAGATCCCAGGTGTATTCCCCTTTTTTGCTCTTAGTAGACTCATTAGAATCTCCCTACATTTTCTCTTGTTGCTCCCAAGTCTCTCTGCCTTTTGATGTCTGGGTTCTGCCTGTCCATTTTTCTGCTTGTAATAAATAGTGCTATTTATGTTGCTTTCGAGGATTTGCACAATGCTTTATGTACATCTTCTCACGTGATCTACACAAAAATCCTATTAGGGAATTTCCATGGGTTTTATTCTCCCTATTTTACAGATGGGAAAACTGAAGCTGAGAAAGAAAAGGATCTTAAATTTATTGACTGTCTGAGGCAGGATTCATGCCTAAGCCTTTCTGACTCCATTCCCATTGCTTTAGCCTCTCTTTCCACCTTGCTTCCTTCCAGTCCTGTTATCCTGTATATATTTAACATACATAAGAGTTAGCATGGCATAATGATTCAAGAGCTGGTCTTCTAAAATGTGGGTTCAAAACCCATCAATGGTTCAGACTGGCTATGTGAAGTTAGAAAAGTTAGTTAAGATCTGTATTGGCTCAGGCAACTCTGAATACTATAAAAAACAGGGCAGGTACTGATCGTTGATAGAAAGGGTTTCCTTGTGCCAATGAAATCATAGGTCCTGCCCCCTCTGAAACAATGCCTGTTACCTACAGTCCCCAAATGGGGTCCATGGGATATTCATACCAAAAGAGAAGGGAGCTATTAGTTACAGCTAGATTTTTCTTAGATTATATACATGGGGATAATTGGCTATGATTGTATACAATTAAATGTCGTGGGAAGAGAAGTATTTGGGCAAGATTCAAAGGAGGTTGTTCTCTTTTTATGCATGCTTAGTTTTGGGTGCTTTTCTTTGTCCTTGGAACACAGTGAATCTGAACTTATTGTCCCTTGGGCGTCATGGTAAAATCAGCACCACATACTCCCTATATGGCCTTATAGTTTGGATACTATCGACAACAACATGGCTTATCGTTAGGCTTAGAGAGGACCGTTCCTAAAGTGAGGAAGGAAGCTTGAGTCCATTTTTCAAGTGCCTGGACCAGAGTCACCAGGAGAGATGGGGACGGTGCACTCTCCAAATGGGTATAATTCCTAATGAACACTTATCTTGAGGATGGAGTTGACTCTAATGGCTCGTGAGTCAGCATGGTGTATGAGCAAGAACACTGAACCAAGAATTAAGATACCAGGATTCTAGTCAAGGATCTAATATTAACTCATTGTGTGAATATAAGAAAATTAGTTATCTCATCTTCCTGGGGCTCAGGTTCTCCAACTAAATAAAGGGGATCCCATCTAGCTTCAGCATTCTAACAGCCTATCAGGTTTACATACAGTCACACAGCTTGAGATTTATCAGCCTATCTGAAGGTCAGTAGGTACACTGAATTCTAAATGTGCTAAACAAGGCACCGTGTCCTCCCTATGAATGTTCGCATTCACATTGGACATTAGCCAACACTTCTGACTAATGTAAAACATTAGCCAATTAGTGAATATTAACCTTACCCACTGCAAACTTAACCAGACCTTGTATAAGCAAGAGAGAGTTCTCATCATCGATATGTCTACTTCTCTTGGCCTCTTGTTCTCTGCTAGCAAAATTTATTTAATCCATGTTTGCTAAGCAGCCCTTGTCTATGCCAGCCTAAGGTACTGCCATCTCCTTTTCATAGCCGCCTCAGTTATTTTTAAGTGAGGGGCCTTGTATTTGTTTGGAGCTGCTGACAATTAAGAGCCTCCCTCCCGAGTAGATGTCTCTCTCTCGCCTTTTAATTTGTATTTGGATCCAGAATTATCTCAAACAGATGTGGTCGTGTCTGTGAGAAGCATGCCAGGACCAGCCATCCAGCCGTCTGATTTCTGGCTACAGCTGCAATGCTGGAAATGCTGGTGTCTGCTGTGCTGTTAATATGTCTCTTCTTCGAGTCAAAAAGGACTCACACTCCTTCTTTTGCCTCCTTCACATACTTCCTTCTCAGGACCCCTACTGCTTTTGCTTGGAGTACACAGTGCCAGGAGTACAGTGCCTGGGGGATGGCCAGCATGCCCTAGCACTCCTGTGGGCAGACAGAGGATTGGTGATTACTTGGTTTGGAGATAGCAGGAATATCCCTTGACTTTGAAAAAAAAGGAGAGAGGGAGAACCAAAGGCTATGGGATCTATTATATTGTTACAGCTCATCTTTCTTCCCCATAATACTACTTCAGCTAATTTATTACAAATGTGTTTGCGGGGGGGGGGGGGGGGAGAGATTTTTCATTTCCAAGTTGTACAAATACTGTAAAATCTCTGCTTGGGACCTTCCATTCTCTAGATAGAGATTCAGATCTATTGGAGATTGCACCTCAGAATAGCTCCAAATGGGGCCTTCATACCTGGAGATACAGATTCTCCAGTTCTGAAGTTATTGTAGCCCCTTAGAGTTCTGAGCTACTTAGAGGGCTGAGAAGGACAATTGTTTTCCAAAGATCATGGCCAAATGGAAAGGAAAAAGAAATCCTGGATTTGGAATCAGCTGACCTGATAGAGATTCTGGCATAAAACCTTTATGCTCTTGGTCAATGAATGAATGAATGATTGATTGAATAAAGGAAAAAACAGATTATTAAGCACCTACT
This sequence comes from Gracilinanus agilis, assembly GCF_016433145.1. Taxonomy (NCBI): domain Eukaryota; kingdom Metazoa; phylum Chordata; class Mammalia; order Didelphimorphia; family Didelphidae; genus Gracilinanus; species Gracilinanus agilis. Next base: position 54,646,448 of record NC_058130.1, read on the forward strand.
ATATATCTAGTGTTCTACTAAACACTGGGGATATGAATATAGAAGTCAGAAGAGTATCTCACCTTAAGGAATATGTATTCCAATCACAGAAGATGATTGATACAGGAGATCTCAAAAGTCTCAACTCAAAATAGTTTTAAGTTATTTATATTTATATTCTATTATAATATATTATTTATCATATCATATATTTTATAATATACAATATGTATAATTATAGATCATAATTATATATTAAGTTTTTTATATTTAAGTTATTAAAGCTGAAAATGAAAACTTTGGGGATGCTTTTTTATAAAGTGATGCTGGTCAGGAAAGAATGCGTTGGCTTGGATTAGCCTAGGGATGATGAGTGGTATCTTAAGGACTCATTTGATATATCCTTTCTCAGAAGGAATGGCATTGATTTGCTAACTAATCTCAGAGCAAGGTAAAGCAGGAATGAGGTGTGAAGTGGTTTTCATGTCACTACAGGACAGGTGGCAAGGACATGATTTGGGTAAGTGATTGGATGGGATATGAAGCACGGTGTGGGGTTGGATGCCAGCTATACATAATAAGCCATATGTGTTTGGGCTGGCTGACTCATCATTCAGGACAGCATGTCCTCAGGGTGGTAGTTCCAAAGCTGAGTGAATTATGTCTCAGAAAGACCAGTACTTTGGAGGAAGAAAGTGGCAGGACAGATGGTATGGGTGGATGGTTGGATGAGATATGAATCAAATCATTTTGTCTTTCTAATCCTCAGTTTCCTCATCTGTAAAATGAGGAGGTTGAATAAGATTAGTTGTAGGGTCTCTTCCAGCTCTTTGCCTCTGGGATATTTATCTGAGTAATAGTAATAATTATCACCATCACCAGCATTTATATAAAACTTTATAGTGTGCAAATCGCTACATATATTAAATCATGTGTCTCATATGCATGGAGATAAATTAATTTGTTTGAAGAAATTATTTCAGATTCATTGAACACTACACTTTGGAATGAGGATTGAAAGGAATTGGGTCCTTTTGAATGTATCATAGAAAGCCGCGTGTTTCAGGAAGATCACTGAATTAAACTAGCAGACCTAGAACCAAGCCTTTGCTCTGCTACTCACTAAATATATGACCTCGTGAAAGATACAAAAACCTCTTTGGCACTTGGTTACTCAGATTCCAAAGGATAGGTTTAGACTAAATCATAAGACCATAGACTTTAGGTTGGGATATTAATTATATCTACTCTAGCTTCTTCACTTTATAGATGAGGAAATTGAAAGATTAACTTATTTGCCCAAGATCATACTCTCAATAAATACAAGGTATGTTCAGAATTAGCATCCGTTTCCTCTTAGCTACAGTCTCCCTCTTTGGACTTGAATACATTTTGCTGTGTAAAATGTATTGATTTAAGTGGTGCAGTGGAGAGGGTACTGATCTTGGAGTCAGGAAGACTTATCTCCCTCAGTTTAAATCTGACCTCAGACACTTACCAATCATGTGAACCTGAGAAAGTTACTTAACCCTGTTTGCCTTAGTTTCCTTATCTGTAAAATGATCTGGAAAAGAAAATGGCAAACCACTGCAGTATCTCTGCCAAGATGGAGTCATGAAGAGCCAAAATGACTGAACAACCACAAAAACATATTGTGTTGTCCTTCCAAAAGATTAAGATATTCTTTCAGGACCTTTAAATGCTCACATTCTATAGTTCTTTAAAAAAAAAAACAACAAACCTTTCTCTTCAGTCATAGAATCAGTACTATGTATTGGTTCCAAGGCAAAGGAGCAGTAAGGGATAGTCAATGGGGGCTAATTGACTTGTCCAGGGTCACACAGCAAAGAAGGGTCCACCTAGATTTCCCTCCCCCATTCTATAGTATTTTGCTTCACATATAAGACAGAGCCCCACTGGTTATCTCTGCCCATTTACTAGTAATTACTCTGCTCAGGTGATAACATTACTTGATTGAATCAGTCAACCAGAACTGAATGTGAGCAGGGCCTGTACAACTGCATCGGTCAATCAAAGCCATTGAGTGATAGATAGACATGGTTAGGTTCTAGAGATCTGTATAAAAAAAAGAAGAGCTATTTCAAAAACAAAACGTTTCTAAGGGTTCAGAACTGGAACAAAGCAGAGGCCAAGGAGCAACCAGCAAAGTAGAAAAAGAAAATAGGACTGAGCCACCGCAGAGAAGAGAGATTCTGAGGAGGACCCTTTGATGAGGCTGGGGCTTTTCAGAAGACAAGATTCAGTCTGATGCCACCAGTTGTACATACCTACTCAAGGTCTGAGGGAAGTTCTAAGAAGAAGGTCCACACCTTCTCAAATTTCTCCTACCGCAAGCCTCTCCACAGACATCTGCAAAGTCTACAGCTTCATTCCCCAAACATTTCTGACAGTATTAGCCTCAAACACAAAGAGGTCAGCGGTATATTAGAAACAGTTATAAATGTCAAGTTAGGCAGAGAACCGAACCTCTGCCAGAATGTTAGGACATTTCCTTACTGGGGGCTCAGAGTGACTGTGACTATACTAATTTTTTTTTTTTATCAAAAATAAACTCCCTAAAGCTGATGAAGAAGGAATAATACAAATGTTAGGGGCTATTATATTGCCTCTTAGCATAAAATGATCTAATTATTCTAACAGAGTTTTATATACACCAAACACAGAACTTGAGGCCATGTGACTTCAGAGAGAAATTACATGAAATACTTCTGTAAACAATGTCTCTGCTATCTGTAAAACAAGATACCCAGCTACACTGACGATGTGTTGATACTCTATTTTACTTTATATAGCACTTTAAGGTTACAAAGGACTTTACTTATTTTATAAAATAGTGGAAGTATATTTTCTCTCTCTTTCTCCCAAACACACAATATATGTACATATATATGTTATGCATTCTATAACATACAATGTATAATATATGTACATGTGCATATTTATTCTATAGATACACATATTTATATACACGGTCATTTATGATTTTTACATATCTTAAGTTTTGCATATTTCATTTATACATATGTATTATTACATGTTGACATACATATGTTTATTTAATGCTATATAACATACACATATGTGAGATAGTTTCTGCCTCTGAGTATCTTACTATCTAGTTGATGGAGACAATATAGGTAATGTGTGTATATTATGTATACATAAATCTCTTTACGCGCACATGCACACACAAAGTAGATACAAGATGATTTTAGAGGGAATGTATTAGCGGATGAGGCATCAGGAAAGGCTTCATCTCAGAAATGATCTTGAAGGAAAAGAAGTTGAGGATTTTGCAAAATAGAAGTAAGGAGATAGTATATTTCAGGTGGGTGACATGAGGAAGTAGCACATATGAGGAACAATAAGCACAATTTAGCGGGATGTTAGCGTGCATGGAAGGGAGTGACATGGATATATGATTTGAAAGGTAAATTGATGCCACACTTTTATGGCCTTTGATGCCAAACAAAAGAGTCAGAATGAACAAAACCTGGTAATTCGCTGGATGATTTTAGTGAGAATGATAAGCCAAGGATGTCACAGAGGTGGTGAGCCTGGATGACTAGAAAGATGGAGGTGGTCTCAGTAAAAATAAGGGTGTTTCAAAGAGGGGGAGAAGGAAAATAGATAACATTCAATCTTGCACATGGCAAGTTTGAGATTAGAGAAAGAAGATATATAGATATATACACATACAGATATAGATATACATATAGATACACACACATATATGCATACACACACAGACAGAGAGACATACGAGAAACAGTGGTAAAGAAGGCTACATATATAATAGAGGCAGCTAGATAGCCAGCTAGATCAAGAAGTAGCTATATATATGTATACATTACATATTTATAGTGGTTCCCAAACTTTTTTGGCCTACCACCCCCTTTCCAGAAAAATATTACTTAGTGCCCCTGGAAATTAATCTTTTTTTGATTTTAATAGCAATGAATAGGAATGATAAATGCACCTGTGGCCATCACTGCTCCCTGGATTGCTGTAGCACCTAACAGGGGGTGGTAGTGTCCACTTTGGGAATCACTGATATACATGAATGCATACAAAAATATGTAAGAGGTAGCTAGCTTTAGCTAGCTAAACATTTAGAGAATTAGCTAGCTAGCTAGAAAGATAGTACTTAGATAAATGATACTGGGTTCATTCCCTGTCAGAAAAAAGACTGGGTTTGGTATATAGGATACCTGGGTTTTAGTGACCTTTTCCACTAGTCATCTGTGTGATTTTTGCACTTTCTAACTCAATGTTCTTTGGCCTCTGTTTATTCATCAGTAAAATAAGGAGTTTGATGGTCAAATTAGATGGTTTAAGTTCTCTTCCAGGTGTAAGATTCTAGACTACAGAATCTCTAAGGGCTCTTACCTTCTGTCTTGGAATCAATATTTTCTAAGAAAGAGGAGTAGCAAGGGATAGGTAAACAGGGTTAAATAACTTGCCCATGGTCACATAGCTAGGAAGTGTCTGGGGCCAGATTTGAATCCATGATCTCCCATCCCCAGACCTGGCTCTCTATGCACTGAGCCACCTAGATGCCCCCTTGAAAAGCTCATGCTTTAAGAGAGAGATGAATAAGACATTAGCTAGTTACATAGAAGACAGATACCAAAGAGATGGAAGACAGTCTCTGAAGGGAAGAGATTTGTGTGAATGGTCCCAGCAACCAGCAGAGTATTATTTTATAATCACAACTCCTTTCTGGTCCTCTTGTTTCCAGCCTGTTAGTGGGTCTTGCTGTTAACCTGTTCGATGTCACAATGTTGCTTGAATTGATAGTGATGAGCTGGGTCCCTGGGAGCTGAGTGTTGAGTGTGATTATTCTGCATTTATTTAGACAGTGTCAATGACAGGTGAGCAAGGAAGGAGATGGAGGACTGACTCAGTCACATTTATGTAATCTTTTTGGATGAACAGAGGACCTCTGGGTCCTCCTCCTCCTTAGGAAGAACTCTGAATTTAAGCTAAACATATAGTTCCATCTCAATTATACCTGGTAATGGAGAATGCACCTTCCTGACTGCAAATTCTTATAAGAAGTCAAAGCTCTTACTTCAAGAAAAATTCTCAAACTATTTACTGTCTGTGTGATTTTGTGCAAGACACTCAATGTTCTTGACATATGATAAAGTCATTGGAACCAGTCCTTGGGACTGTTGTGAGGCTAGTTATGTTTATATCTTGAGTTCTTTCACCTCTTTGCCTGATTTTCTGCCCTGGATCCATTGGAGAAAATGACAAAATATGCTAGTGTCCTCAGCAAGAAATCCTCATGGGTATCGATGGTCTTTGGGGTCATGAAGAGTCAGACATGACTGCATGACTGAACAATAACTGCACACTAACCATATTGTTTCTCTGGAATATCTCAAGTTCTATATTTAGTACATTAGGGGAAAAAACCTTGTCCTAGGACAGCTAGGAGACTCAGTGGATAGAAAGCCAGGCTGAAAGATGGGAGGTCCTGAGTTCAAATTTGACCACAGACACTTCCCAGCTGGATGACCCTGGGCAAGTCACTTAACCCCCACTTGCCTAGCCTTTACCTCCCCTCTGCCTTGGAACCAATACTTAGTATTGATTCTAAGATGGAAGGTAAGGGTTAAAAAAGAAGTTTTATCTCTGGAATCAGAGAACCTGAGTTCAAGACTCACCTCTGACCTAGGCATTCATAACGTCAAGCAAGTCATTTAACTTTCATGAGAGTCATCTTCCTTAAAAAATAAAATGAACAGATTAGACAGTATGGACTCTGAGGTTCATTTCAGCCCTTTTGGTATAGTGACTAGGGTGTGGGATTTGGAGTCAGGAAGACCTAGATTTAGACCCTGTCTCAATCACTCACTTTGTTACCTTGGGCATGCCATTTTTTCTTACTTAACCCCAGTTTTTCATCACTCAAATGAATGAGTTGCACTAAATGACTTCTAGGATTGTTCTGACTTTAAATCAATTATCCTATGATCAAAGATCGTATGGCTTGAGAGAGAACACACTACTTTCTGAGGTGGTTCATTCCATTGCTGGACAGCTCTAATTATTAGGAAGCTTTTCCTTAGGACAGGCCTGAGTTTGACTCTTTGAAATGTCTGTTCATTGCTCCTAATTTCGCCCTAGGGGGGCTAAGCAAAACACAGTAAATGCCTTTTCTTTATAGTAGTCCTAAAAAGTCCTTGCAGACAGTTAGCATGTATCTGCTGAGCTTTCTCTTTTTGAAGTTAAATATTATCAGTTTCTTCAGCCAATCTTCAGATTGTGTTAGCTTATGGTTCTTCAGCATCTTACTTATCCTTCTCTAGAAGGAAATTTATATTTTTTAAATTAAGTTTATCAGTGTCCTTCCAAAAATGTGGATTCCAGAACCGAATATCATACTCAAAATATGGCCTGATATGCTAAGGATGGTGGCATGATCACCTTGGAGGATCTAGATACTGTCCTTCCCCTAGTGCTCAGATCACAATGACTTTATGGGCTGCCATATCATCAATACAGATGTATTGCCTGGTGGTACCCTATAGCCCCCAGAACAGTGGTTATTCTGCTCATGTCAAAATCATCTTTTGACATACAATATGGTACCAAAGGAGCCTCCAGACTTATGACCAAGGGTTTGTGATTCCTCAACTTCTCCTTTCCTTGTCCCACCTCTTAGCTTTTTATGTCTCTTCACTTCCACTAGAAGAGGATAGAGCATGCTAGGCAGCAAACTGCAAATGGGGACTTCCCAGAATACCTAGTGGAAACTCATCAGGTGTGAGCACACCCTATGGGACCCACTGTAGAACAAACTATGATGCGGCTATGTCTACCTGTAGTGGATTTATGAAGTGGAATGATTGTTACAAATCTAATTGTAATATTTTACATTCATTCCCATTCATCTTTTAGTTTTATCCTAATATTCTAGTTTCTCCAAATCCTTCTGAATCCAGTCCATCATTAAATGTGTTAGGTATTGGGAACAGCATTGTGCCATTTGCAGATGGATATTGGATGAATTAGATGTCTCTCTATTGCCTCTAAGATAAAATATAAACTCCTCTGTTTAGCGCTAAAAAAACACCCTTTACCTTCTATCTTAGAATTGATTCTAAATATCAGTTACAAGGCATAAGAGTGGTAAGGTTAGGTAACTGGGATTAAGTGACTTGCTCAGGGTCACATAGCTAAGAAGTGTCTGAGGTCACATTTGAACCCAGAACCTCTCATCTTTAGGCCTGGCTCTCTGTCCACTGAGTCACCTAGCTCCTCCCCCCTCACGTTCCCCCCATTTAGGTTTTAAAGTCCTTCGTAGTCTATCCTTAACTAATCTTTCCAGCCCCATTGGACATCATTCTCCTTCCTGAATTCTGCAAGCCAAAGCCCAATTGATCTCTTTTTCATAAATGATATCTTCCTTTGGATGACTCCCATTCCTGGAATGAATTTTCTTCTTCACTGACTGTCACTGGATCAGTTGTATCAATGTGATAATTCTTCACTTAAGTCTGAACTTATCCAATGAGCAGCTAGGTGGTGTAGTGGACAGAGCACTGGGCTTGGAGTTGGGAAGATCTGAATTCAAATCCAGCTTCAGACCCTACCTAGTTATGTGACCCTGGGCAAGTCACTTAACCTTGTTTGCCTCAGTTCCTCTTCTGTAAAATGAACCAGAGAAGAAAATGGCAAACCACTCCAGTATCTTTGCCAAGAAAACCCCGAAAGGGTCGCGAAGAGTCAGACACTGCTGAAAATATCTAAACAACAATATCACTTCTTACTCTATTCCTAGTTTTCTTCTAGTATTTACGTTGAAGCAAAGATGTTACTTAAACACTACTAAATGCTTCTACTTGTTTTATTATCATATAAACTGTATAACAGAGAAAATGTAGCCTTCAACTTCTTGTTGACATTGTCACGACTTATCTTACCTTACTTGCTCCAATTATAAAAAATCCTTACCTGCCATTGTAGACTCAATATTCTGTATAATTTCTAGGGCAGAAGAGCAGTAGGGGCCAGGCAATGGGGGTTAAGTGACTTGCTCAAGGTCACACAGCTAGGAAGTGACTCACCATTCTTAATGCTGTCACTATGTCAAGTTCAATCTTTCCCTGCCCAGCAGGAGCTAGAAGATAAACAAACAGAAACAGATTTGAGATTCTGTGACCAATGACCAGAGCTCAGATATTTAAGTTCAAAGTATTTTATTATTACTCCTTGCCTAGGGTGGATTCATAGTCAGATGTTAATAAGTTTAGCAAGAAGGTGAGCAGCTTTTCTTGGCCTGGTTCTTTGCATCATTCTGAAAGCTTAGAGAGCTCAGCTCTATCTGACTCTTTATAAAATTGCTTTATGGGACTTCTCTGAAGAATGTTGACACCTGCTCTCATCAGCCTCCTCCATTCTTGGTTACTTCTCTGCAAAGAGCAGTGTAGTTCTTCTAGACTTTTATTCTCCATATTTAGCTTTCAAAGTTATTTTTAAAGTGTCTTTACATTTTTGTGGGGGCAGGGTATTAGGGATAGGAATAGGGATGGCACCTGTGATTTCATTAATATAGAGAACTCATGAGTAAAAATATAGATAATTCCCTTTCCCAATGATGGTTGGCATTTCCCCTGCAATGTATAGTCTTAAAGAGTTCTCTAGATCACTAAGAAGCTAAATGACTTACCCAGAGTCACAGAGATATTATATGTCACAGGTGAGACTTGGACCCAGTTCTTTCTGTCTCTGAGTTCATTTCTCCATCTTTTGTCCTATACTTCCTCTCCTCAGGCACATAGACACTGAATTGATTATTCTATGTGGCTTCTCCATTTGAGGTGAACCATTGTGAATCCCTCGACCATCAGACCTTGATTTCCAAAGCTAAAGTATTTATTTAGGATTTGGGGTTAATCTACCCTACTCCTTTCCTCCATTAGGGCAAATAATTAAGAGCTAGCACAGACAGACTAATTTTAGATGTCTCTTAGTGTCGCACAATTAAAGAAGAAAAATCCAACAACACTTTTCATTTTTTAATTAAAATGTTGTTGGCCCTTCAGGAAACCCATGGCAGAAGCCTTTGGGGGAAGTTGTTTGGCTTCTTGAGGATGCACACTTAATTACTTTCATCTGAAATTTCATAAGGGCCTTTGAGATGTGGATCAGGAATAGACAAGGAAGTTGGCTGGTTTGAATCAATAACTTGTAATGACTTAATAAGGACTAGGTCAATATCCTAGCTGGGCAGGCAGCTTTAGGGTCTGTTGAGACATTGCCTCTGATTAGATCATGACCCATAGGGTTCTGTGTAATCCAATAAGCTGTAGAGTCAGACACTAAATATTTGACCATATTCTTTATTGCTGACATGAGCTCTAGACTGTTAGTTTTTGAGTACCTGAGAATTGATGCCTAGAGGAGTCTCCTGTGCCTCCATTGGGTTTCTCTGATCAATAGATGATTAGTGGCCAGTGTGGTCTCTCAAATACAAGAGTTCTGAACCTTTTTTTGTATCACAGGCTCCTTTGTATGTTTGGAGAAGCCTATGGACCCCTTCTCAAATTAGTTTTTTAAAAGTGCAACAAATACAATACAGAGGATGATAAAACTCAAATTTAATGGATACACAAGAACTCCAGTTTTATATGAAGCAGTTTTTAGAGGGTTAAATTCTAAACTTATAGAATCAGGAGTCTTTGGGTTGGAGGTAACTATCAAAGTGCGTTCTTCTTCTTCTTCCTTCTTCTTCTTTCTTCTTCTTTCTTCTTCTTTCTTCTTCTTCTTCTTCTTCTTCTTCTTCTTCTTCTTCTTCTTCTTCTTCTTCTTCTTCTTCTTCTTCTTCTTCTTCTTCTTCTTCTTCTTTCTTCTTTCTTCTTCTCCTCCTTGTTTTTTTCTTCTTCTTTTTTCTTCTTCTCCTCCTTGTTTTTCTCCTCTTCCTCCTCTTCCTTCTCCTTCTCTTCTACCTCTTCTCCCTCCATTTTTCATGAATTCTAGTCTAGAAGACTGTTTTCTAGCATTTATTAACAAGGAATGCCTACAATTTCATAAATAATATAGCAGGCAAGGTGATATATAATCTGATTATAAAATAAATCTTCTTAGTCCAAAATAGGGTAGACTGAACTTTCTAAATGATCTTATCCTAAAGTTCCTCTCCAAACCTAGACTGGTTGTCCCTATCTTACTTGAATCAGGAGTGGTACCACTGTGTTCATTCTCATTCCCTGTCCAAATAGCCCCTGATGAGAATCATGCCCTCTTACTGGCTAGAACACAGCCAAGGTGAATTTGGGATCTTTCTACTTGGGTTTTCAGGACCAAGTTCATTGATCCATTCTTCCAGTTTCAGATTTACTCTCAATCAGTTAAGAAGCTTCTTGACACCATTGTAGACTTGTGATTCTCTACCCATAGTCTTCTAGTCTCTTTAAGACAGCATTCTATAGTGGATCATGTGTGGAAACTGAACTCAGGAAAATTCCAGACTTTGAATCTAGCCCCTGACATTTTTCCTAGCTGTGTGGCCCTGGGCAAATCACTTAACCTCTGTGTGCCTGAGTTTTCTATTCTTTAAAATGAAATGTTAGACTCAGTGACTTCTTTAAGCACTTTCAGTTTTAAACCTATGATACTAGGAGTCTCTTTTCCTTTTCTAAATAGAGATATCTCACTTCATTTCAATCTATAAACCAATAAACACTTATTAAGTTTTTACTAGGAACTGTAGATACAAAGAAAAGAAAAATGAAATAGTTCCTATCCTAAAGGAACTTCCATTCTAGCCAGGACTGGCAACATTTATATACATATACATACACAATTATATGCATATACATATATACACATATATATGTATAGTTACATATATACATACATAAAGAGTGAATTGGTTGGGAGTGGTGCAGAGGGAGGAAGACACTTGTAAATGAGATGATCAAAATGGTTTCTTGTAGAAGGTGGTGCTGGGGTTGAGATTAGGTGTTCTAAGGAACTGATCTCCCACCATGAGATGAATGAGGATTTCTGTAAACAGGTTCCTGTCACCTCAGAATCAGAAGAATTCGATCAGACACGTAGGTCACCTTCCTATTCCAATAGTGTTATTATAGGGGGCAGCTGGGTAGCTCAGTGAATTAAGAGTCAGGCCTAGAGACGGGAGGTCCTAGGTTCAAATCCAGCCTCAGACACTTCCCAGCTGTGTGACCCTGGGCAAGTCACTTGACCCCCCATTGCCCACCCTTACCACTCTTCCACCAAGGAGCCAATACACAGAAGTTAAGGTTTTTAAAAAGTGTTATTATAACGGCAGTAGGAAAAATGATCTGATTATAAGGAAGGTGGTGTTAGTTGTAAAATTCAGCTACCATGACTCCCCACCAACTGTTCCCATCACTTTGCCTGCATATACTATAAATATTTAACTAATTTTCTCTGTTTATTTGATGCACTTCCAGAATTTCTGACTGTTAAATAATTGGATCATGTCAGAATTCACCTCAAGCCAGAGACCATCCCATTGGCCTCCATCCCACCCAGCATGGCCACTTCCCCACGTTAGCTTGCTGGTTCAGCATGGTCTACTGCCTAGAACCAGTTTATCCCTGGCCTGGAAAGAGATATCTATCTAGACAGGCGCCTCCTGTTTGAGCCAAACATGACCTCTGGATCTGGATTGATGGCCCCATCACCTAGCTTACCTTTCCTCTTAGATCCAGAGTTCCAGCTTTCCATCTTTCACATCTGATGCCTTTTGAACTCAAGCTGAGACTGTGCTCTCTGTGCTCTTTCTGTGAGCCTTGGTTCTTATTCTAACTCCCTGAATTCCTGAGCTGCTACTTGCTCGGACCTGTTTGGATACTATTTCCCCACCAGACCCCACTTCATTTCCCCCTCCTGGCTCTGTGTGACACTGAAGGTCTTAAGAGGTCGGTGACCATGCCTGTTTAATGAATTTTAAATTGGAATATATGATCCTGCTACATATAAACCCTGAGCCAACATACTTAGGTACTGCTTACAAGAGAGGGGGTAACCATCTTCCAGAAGCAGCTAAGTGCCAGGCCTGTAGTCAGAAAGACTAGAATTCAAATTCAGCCTCAGATACTTATTAGTTGTGTAACTCTGAACAAGTCACCTAGCCTATGTCTGCCTCAGCTTCCTCATCTGTAAAATGGAGATAATAAGAGCATCTATCTCCCAGGGTTGTTCTGAGGATGTAAAAAATATTTAGTACAGTGTCTGGCACATAGTAACTATCATCTAAATGATAGCTATTATAGTTATTGTTACTGTTGTTATCTATGTACATGTTGTACCCTCTAAAGAGAACATAAAATCCTTCAAGGCAGAGATATTTTTCTTTGTATCCTTAACATCAAGCAGTGTTCTTTTTCTTTTAAACCCTCACCTTCCATCTTAGAATCAATACTGTGCATTGATTCCAAGGCAGAAGAGCAGTAAAGGCTAGACGATGAGGATTAAGTGACTTGCCCAGGGTCACACAGCTGGGAAGTATCTGAGGTCATATTTGAACCCAGGACCTCCCAACTCCAGGCCTGGCTCTCAATCCACTGAGCCACCCAGCTGCCCCCTAGGAATGAGCTTTGTAATATACCTCTCACCTAGCCTGGCTCCGCAGGATTGATGTGGGTTACTCTCTGGGGCTGGCCCTTTTAGATCCCCCAGCAACAGAAGGTGCTTCAGGGGCAAGTGGGCTCAAGAGGTGGATCCTTCCCCACACACTGGGAGTGAATGGTTTGTTTTTGTACTCAAGCAAAGCAGCAGATGGAGAGTCTGGGGGAACTGATTATTATGATTATTTTTTACTTGAAATAGTTTACTCAAGCAACGGAACGTCCCAATTAGCCAGACAATGAGCACTAAATATAAGTCAGGATCTGCTGGCTCAGAGGCTTTCTCCTCCGTGTCATGTTTGTTACCAAGATGCCCTAGAGCCTTCGAGTCAGAGAAGCTGAATTTGAAGAGATCTTAGAGATCATCTTGTTCAGCTCTCCTCCCTCCCCCTGCAGGAGTCCCATCTCCAGAATCCCTGATAGCTAATCATCCAGGATTTCCTAGAACATTTCAAGTGACAGGAAGCTCACTGTGTTCTTGGCTTTGTTTCTTGCTAGCTGTGTGATGTAAGCAAGTCATTTCACTTTACTAGGCCTCAATTTCCTCCACTGTAAAATGAAGGGTTAGGATCAGATGACTTCCAGATTCTCTTTTGCCTCTAAATCATAATAGTAGCTTTTATAGAATGCTTTAGGGTTTGTAAAGTGCTTTACATATGTTATCTCAGTTGATTCTCACAACAACTGTTATCCAGTAGGTGCTATTATCATGTCTATTTTATAGAGGAGAGAGAAAAGACTAGAAGAGAGAGGGAGAAAGAAAAAAAGAAGAGGAGAGAAAAAGAGAAGAGAGAGAGGGAGGAGAGAGAAAGAGGGAGAGAGAGAGAGGAGAAGAAGAGAGGAAAAGAAGATGAGAGAAAAAGGGAGGAGAGAAAGAAGGAGAGAGACAGGAGAGAGAAACAGAGAGAGGGAGGAAAAAAGGAGGGACAGGGAGAGGGAAGGAGAGTGAGAAGGGAGACAAAGGAGAGAGGGAAAGACAGACAGGCAGAGAGAAAAAGGAGGAGAGAGAGAGGAGAGAGAGAGAAAGAAAGAGAGAGAAAGAGACTGAGACAGAGAGACAGAGACACAGTATATGGTATTCTGCAAGTACAATGATAGAGATACAATGCACTAAGGGGAAATGATAGCTGATGTCACAGCATCCTATAGGTAAACATTTTCAATAAGGAGGGAAAGTAGTATCAAAGAAGGCAACATGGATAAAGAAAATGGCATCTAAGCAGCTCCTTGAAGGAAGAGAAGGATATAAATAGACAGAGATATAGAAAGAATGCATTCCAGGCAAGAGAGACTGGCTGCACGATGAAGTAGAGGGTAGAGTTGGCAGTAACAGAATGAAAGGAGAACTAACTATTCAATTTGGCTCCAACTCCAAATGGGTGAACAGGAATAATATGAAATAAGGCCAGAAAGGCAGGAAAATTCACAGCATGGAGTACTNGAGAGAGAGAGAGAGAGAGAGAGAGAGAGGAGAGACAGGAAGAAGAAGAGCTATAGAGAGAGACAGACAGAACAGAGAGATTCCTTACATTTTAAAATAGACAAACCTATAATCTTAGAGCTAGATTATGTGGTCCAACCAATTCCTTCATTTCACAAATGAGGAAACAGAAACTAGGAAAATTAGCTATTTGAACCAGATTACATAGCAAGTCATTGCCAGAACTGGGACCAGGACCAAGTTAGACTCCCAGTCTAATATTCTTTGCACTGTACATGCTGGCCCCAACACACAGTTGGCATGAATTCTATGCCATAGAGATTATAGGATGTGAGGACAATCTAACTCCTTCAATTTTCCAATGAGAAAACAAATGGCAGCCCAGTGAGGTCAAGTGACTTCTCTAACTTCACACAAATATTAAGTGGTTGAGCTAGGGCTAGGTCAGAGACCTTCTGGCTCCAAATTTAATTTTCTTTCTTTGGCAGCCTGGACAATGACCATTTGACAAGAGTCCAAGAGATCAATGTTCTACTCTTGGCTTTGCCACAGATTTGTTGTGTGAACTTCAACAAGTCCATTCACCTATCTGGGTCTCTGCTGAGTTTGCAAAATATTAATAATAATGGTAACAACTTATTCAATTAATAGCTTGAAACTGCACTGAGGGGGCAGCTAGGCTGTTCAGTAGATTGAGAGCCAGACCCAGATATGGGAAGTCCTGGGTTCAAATCTGGCCTCAGACACTTCCGAGCTATGTGATCCTGGGCAAGTCACTTAACCCCCATTGCCTAGCTCTTACCACTCTTCTGCCTTAGAATCAATACACAATGATTCTAAGACAGAAGATAAGGGTTGAAAAAAAAAAAAAGAAACTGCACTAAGACTTTTGGGACTCTCTGAGAAGTGCTTTATAGCAGTTGTCCCATTATATCTTCATGATATGTAGGTGGGAAGCAGTATAATTGCTATACCCATTTTACATTTGAATAAAATGTATCACAGAATTTATTTATCTACTTTGTTAATCCAAAAACTTATTGAGAAACTACTAAATTCCTATCACTATGTCAGGTATGTCAGAAAACACAATGTAATATAATATATAGACCTTGTTATCTAGGTTCCTGCAATAAAGCCATAAAGGAAAGTTGTATGCTTTTTCAATGGGATCATGGACTCAGACCCAATTCTCGCATCTAGAATCTAGGTCCTTTGGCCTATCTGTCTGGCTATCTGTCTCTCTTCCTCCAGCTATATGTGTGTGTATATATATATATATATACATATACATATATATGTATATGTATATATATATACACACATATATGTGTAGAAATATACACATACATATATAGATATTTATATATGAATATAGATACATGTGCATATGTACATGTTCCTAACTTAGCCACCAAATAAAATGAGCATTTCTACATGCAAATAGAATTGAAAAAGATTATACTGAAATTTGGATCTTTATTATGTATAGAATTTCTTTTTACAACAAATATTATATAATATTATGACATAAACACACAATATATAATAAATTTACATTTAACTTTTGAAACTGTCTTTCTTGTTTATATTTCCTTATGAACCTTTTCTTTGTACCTATCTACAAAATGTTTCAATGATCTTCATTTTTCTCTCTCTTTTTTTATAAACAACTCTCTTAGTAGTTTACCTCTGTCTCCCATCTCCTCACTGTCCAATTAAAAAAAAAATGAATGCCAACACCCTTGTAACCAATATGTACAGGTAAAATAGCCACCATGTTTCCCTCTGTATAATGTTGTCTCATTCTGCCCCTTGAATCTATCACCTTCTTGTTTCTGCAAATAGAACTGATCCTCTGGAGTCAGTTAGTTATTGCATTGATCAGAGTTCTTAAATCTTTACAATTAATTTTCCTTTATGATGCCATAATTATATAAATTGTTCCCCTGGTTTTGCTCATTTCAGTCTGAATCAGTTCATGCAAATTTCCCAAGATTTCTCTGAAACCCTGCCTTCCATGATTTCTCCGAGTGCAAATATTTTCTACCATAGTCATCTACCAAGATTTGTTCATCAATTTTGCAATTGAAGAACACCCCTTCAGTTCTTTACTTTAACAGTGGGAACTACTATAATATTTTTGTATGAGTATTTTTCCTCTTTCTTTTGTCTCTTTGTTGTTTAGGATAGACATAGTGGTAGTATCCCTGGACCAAAGGGTTAATTACTCAATTTAGGGATTCTTGGGTCATAGTTCCCAAATGATTTCCAGAATGGCTAGACCAATTCACAGCTTTACCAACACCCCATTTCTATGTTTTCCTTCCTATAGTCCCTCCAC
Source organism: Gracilinanus agilis (assembly GCF_016433145.1). Taxonomy (NCBI): domain Eukaryota; kingdom Metazoa; phylum Chordata; class Mammalia; order Didelphimorphia; family Didelphidae; genus Gracilinanus; species Gracilinanus agilis. The sequence continues at coordinate 54,662,865 of NC_058130.1, forward strand.
AGTTTGTCATCTCCCTCTTTGGTCATCATTAGCTGTCAGTCTCAGGGTATAGGGTAGATCCTCATAGTTGTATTACTTTGCATATCTTGAACCCTAATGATTTTGAGCCCCTTTTCATAGTTGTTGATAGCTTGGTATTCTTTCCTTTGAGACTTAATTGTTCACATAGGATCACTGGATCTAGAAAAAGATTTATTTAAAAAAATTTTTAAACCTTAATATCTTTTATATATATTCTTCTACATTAATTTTATTTGTTACAGGGCTAGACAATGGAAGTTAAGTGACTTGCCCAGGGTCACACAGCTAGGAAGTGTCCAATCTAGAAAAAGATTTAGAGATCATCTAGTTCAGTTCCTTCCTCTTTACAGTTGAGTAAACTGAAGGGAAAGTGACTTGCTCAAGGTCACACAGACACCAAATAGAAGAGCTAGGATTTGTACTTAAACTCATCTGACTCTAAAACCAATAATCTTTTGCATAACTTCCTTTCAAGGTCACATGGATGGTAAATGGCTACAAACTTGGGACAGAGCTTATACTCAAGGATCTAAGATTTTAAATGGCCAAGTGCCCCTACTCCAAATCATATCATGTAGTTGCCCATACTTCTAGCCCCTGCTTGGGCATAAGGCTTCTTGCCTTTTGTTTGTTTGTATTGAATATAAATGGCTTACTTTTAGCAGTCAGAACAGGTATGGGGAAATCATGCCTATCCCCCTTCCATCTCCCTCAGCTCAGATTTGGCTCAGAGACTGGGCTGTCGCTTCCTAGAGTGGTACTATTCCTGGCCAAAGTCATTTGGGGGAGAAAGAGGGATTGTTCTGCAGGAGCTCCCTCCTCCTTCTGCTTCCTATCTGCTCTGTTTGCAATGATACCACCTTGCCTTTTGCCTCCCCTGGGCTGCCTCTGCTTACAGAGAACAGCACCAGAGAAGGGATGGGAGGATGAGGTAATCAAATGGGGATCCAGCCTTCCTGGGCCAGCTCTATCATGGCTGAGACAGATCCTGGATGGAAAGGTCAGGATTTGTTTAGGCTCGTGATATCCCCAAGGGGACTCTCCCCCAACCTTCCAAAAGCACTTTGGCAGATTCCATTTGGAGTGAGCCATGTGGACCAAATTTCTCTTGCTAGTCACTGGGTACATAGCCTGTTTTAAGAGGTATTTTGGGGCCGAAATTAACAAAAAGAAATTGGACAAATATCTGAGGTAGTTGGAGGAGAATGGAGTATGGAACTGAGATGAATGATGATGATGATGATGATGGTGATGATGATAGTTAACATATAATGCTTACTATGTGCCAGTCATTGTGCTAAAACACTTAAAAATAAAAACTCTTTTTTTATCCTTATTACAATAATCCTGAGAGGTAGATTATCCCCATTTCACAAACAAGTAACCCAAGGCAAACAATTTAATGGACTTTTTATGTTGGTTAAAGTGATTTGTCCAGGATCACATAGATAATAAGTGTCTGTGGCAAGATTCAAACTCAGGTCTTCTGACTTAAGTCCAACCGTTTTTCCGTCCACTTCACTACTAGCTGTCCTAGTGTCAATTCTTGGTCCCGAAAATTAATCAGGTTTGTGGTCTTGGACAGGTCTATGGCATATCAATTGGAAAATCAGAAGACTGGACCAGCACTGCTGCTTTCTGATAAATGTTTAACAACTGGATCTCTGGGGGGAAATATGTGCACCCAACACACTTTTAAGTTTCATCTACATTTTCAACATTTTCTCCATCACTTTCCTAAGTCTAGACAATGAATCAATGCCAGAACAATAAATCCAACCCTAATAACCAAACCTAGCATTTGCAGATTTCTGAGGTGCTTTTTGTACTGAAATTTTAACAATCAGCTTGAGCTTTTTAGAGCTAATTCTAGGACACCTTTGGGTTTTACTCAGTGACCTCCAAGGTCCCTTCTAGCTCTAAAATCTGACTTCCTGACTTTCTTCATTTTTTAAGTGAGATTGGCTGGGTGGGGTGATCTCTGAGGCATCTTCCAGTTATACCATTCTTTGGGGAGCCCTTCTTCTAATTTCACTAGTCATAGGATTCCAGGCAACTTGAACTTTAGTTTCTACTACTCTGAAACGGGGGTATAAATCCTTGGCAATATATTACTACCCAGAGTTCTTGTGAGAAAATCATTGTATTTTAAAATGCCACAAAAGAGAGTTATTATTTCTGGAGCAACAGTAGGGATATATGCCATGTCCTGGGTTTAGGCTGAAAAGCTCATCATCATGAGTCATGTCATGGGAAGTGGCCTAGCTTGGTAACACTTTATATGAAAACACCAGTGGGTTTTAAATTCACAGATGATCCGTAATGAAGGGGACTTTAGAGGATATTTAGGCCAAACATACATCAAGTGATTAGTTTGGGGGGAAAATAAAGGAAATCACAAGCTACCAAGATGGCCCATTCCCTGTCTTGAATAGCTCTGATCCTTGGAAAAGTCTTTCTAATATTTCCAAAATTGGACCGACATCTTCCTCCTTTCTTCCAGATACTACTCACTCCTAATTCTATCTTTCAGGGCAAGGCAAAATGAGCCTACTGGCCCTTCTAGTTGATAAACTTTCAAATTCTTGTAGATAGCCACCATGTTCCCAGTAGATCTCAACTTCAACAATCAAGAAAACATAAGCCTCATTTGTAGAAACAGAGATTTTAGAGCTGGAAGAGAACCTTAGAAGTCACTTAGTTTAACTCTTTCATTTTTATAGATGAAGAAACTGAGGTCCAAAGAGAGAAACATTTTTGTTCATACAAGTAATATGAGGCAGAGCTCAGTCTTGAACCCAGGTCTCTTGACTTCCAATCCAGCATTGTTTACTCTTGACATGCTGTATATGATGTGGTTAAAGTCATTTACCACCATCTTAGTCATCTATTCATTACTCCATAATTTGCCAATCTTCCTCTGAAAATAGAATATGGTACCCTTGGTATATTCTGCTGAATACATTATATTATTGTAGCAATAGCAGGGATAAATGCCAAGTCCTGGTTCAGGTCACAAAGCTCATTGTCACAAAGTAGAATGTCATGGACTGCCTTGCTTAAACTTCATATGGAAAATACCAGTGGGTTTTAAATTCTGGTTCTTTCCAGATGGTTCTTTCCCCTATTATGACCTGATTCTTTGTTTATGCCAATGTCAAGCTATCAGGCCTTTCCTGAATCCATAAAAATGTTCATAGTCCTATCCTGAATCAGTAGAAACATGCTGTTGGTATGGCAGGATGGAAGGATCTCATTGTCAAATGGTCTTATATGTCGTCCTTCTTTCCTTTTTTTTGTTTTTGCTTTTGCCCTTCGTGGCCTTGGCACATAGCACTGTGCCACATAGACAGCAGATGGATGATTAATATAGTCTTCTTGAATCAAATTTAACTGAATATAGGGCAAAACCCATCTTAAAAATGAACTAGTGAGATATAAAAACTAATGTGATTCAGTGAGATAACATAATAATAATAGATGACATTTATAGAGCGCCTACCATGTGCCAGGCATTATACTGAGATGGAGCAGGATTAAAATGAAAGATTATGATTTGAAGGGCAAGTCTCAGTCATTTTGACTAATAGTGGTATGACCTTAGGTCAGTCACTTCTTTGTAGGCTTGACTTTCTTCTGTGAAAAGAAAGTAGAAGATTTTTTAAACTGTTAAGTTTTCACTACTTTATGCTCATCTCTTGCTAAAACTTCTCTGGGGAATACAAAGCAATGTAAGGCTCAGGCATTTCCAGACTTGCTGATTTATAAAGACAGTGAGGTCCCGGGGTCTAAGGGATGGTAGGGTAAAAGGTTGTAGCACCTTGCATAATCTGTGGGAAATTCAGGAGCGTACAGAACCACACAGCTTCAGAGTCAAGGAGGACATTAGAGGTCTTGCAGTCTCATTTATACCAGAACATAAATCTCCTTTACAATATCCCTGAGAAGTTGCCATCTCTTCTTGAAGACCATAGGGATGAGGAATCCATTTCAAGAAGCATAAGGGAGAGTGTACATACTGGATCTGAAATCAAGAAGGCTTAGGTTTGAAACCTGTCTGACACCAGCTGTATGACTCTAGGCAAGTCACTTCAGCCTTTTTGAGCCTTGCTTTATATGGCAAAGAGATATAAAAATACATACCTCACCTACTTCATAAGCTTGTCATAAGGACCAGATGAGATCGTACATGTAAGGGATTTTGAAAATCTCTAGATCAGCTATTATAATATATCAAGGTGGCTCGTTACCCTGGGATACTCCTTCCAAATTGGGTCTGTTTGAAAGGCTAGCTGAAATAAATAGCAGCTGGTTATACTAGTAGGAAATTTCAGGAATCCAAAGATAGTGGGAAGGGGGATACGATAACTTGGATTGAAGTGGTCTGTGTTTGGTATTAAGAAAAAGAATGGTGAGAAGAATGCAAGGAAAGGGGGAAACTAGGTAGATTAGTAGATTGAGAGCTAGATCTAGAGACAGGAGGTCCTCGGTTCAAATGTGACCTCAGATACTTTCTAGCCATACGACCTTGGACATATCACTTAATCTCCATTGCCTACCTCCTACCACTCTTCTGCCTTGGAACCAGTGCCCAATATTGACAGTAAGTAAGATTTGTTCATTAAAAAGAATGAATGAGGGGGTTAGTTGAGTCTGGGAAGATCATTGTAGATACATTGCTTTTAGTATTTGATCCTGGCACTCTTATCTTGTGGCCATCATGGCTTGTCCTGCTGCAGACTCCTTGGGGATCCGGGACTATTTCGTTTTTATCTCTGTATTCCTTTCACCTAGAATAGTGCCTTAGTAGGTGCTTAATACATGCTTATTGACTAATTGATGAAAAAAAGCATGCATCAAAAGTAGACGAGTAAGTGATAAGGAAGATTAGGGTCAGCTCCAGCCTAGAGCTGCCTATGAGAATTGTACCAGATGAGCTCATGAGTAATCTCCTGTCATCTGGCCGCCAATGGCCATTTTTAAAATTAGGAGCCTTCTCTGGTTCCATCAGCTCTCCTTGAGCCAGGAATGGGCAGGCTTCTTTTTCTGCTTCAAAGGCATGTACTCTTCCTCTCTGGGATGCCTGTTGGGTTCCTATTTCCCATCAGAGGAATACCTCAGGCTTAGCTACGTCCCAGAGTTGAGATGACTAACCAGCCCAATGGCAGATTTGGCCTCCCCTGGCTCAAGCTACAGTCTCCACCCAGCCACCCAGAACTCTCACTTTGATGAGTCATCAGTCCAGGTATTCCTAGACCCACAGAATTCCCCAAGTCTCTCTGTCATCATTTCAGGATAGGGGATATTTTAGACATCTTGTCAATACTTTATGCACTCAGTTTCCATCAAGGGCAACTGGGAGCATATTGCCATAATATCTTTTACTCATTCTTTAATGGATCTCCAGGCCCTATAGGGGCTTCTTCTCTTGGTAGTTCTAGACAGCAAATCATGGAATTTTAGACTCAAAGGAGGAAGAGAGTTGAATCTAACTTACTTATTTTACAGATAGGGAAACTGAGATGAAGTAAAATCACTTGCCCAAGGTCACATGAGTATCAATGACAGAGTTGAAAATTGAATACAGTCTTTCTGTCTTATGATGTGGTTGAATGAATAATATATCAGAAGTTGGAAGTTCTTGGTTTGAATCCCACCTCTACTCCTTAACTAGCTTTGAATCTTTAGGTAATTTACTTTCCCTCTCTGGGCCTCAGTTTTCTCATCTATAAAATAAGGGGATTAGACTATGTCACTCCTAAGGTTGCTTCTATTTCTAGATCCAGTCAGGGCCGCATCTGTAGCACCATTGCTAATCTAGTGTAATGGTTAGATGCTTCATAGCCCAGTTTGCTCAATGTGGGCAAGAGGAGGCAGGACAAGAAAACTTCTTGCTAAGCTAACCCAAAGAATTAGAATTCCAGCTACTATATCCTAGATTTCCAAATATCAATTGTTCCTAATAGTCCAGAAAGCTTCAACTAACTCCAGGAGACCCACTGATTATTATCTTAATATAAGAGCAATAGTAACTTTTAAAATTTCAAATTGCTTTACAAATGTTATCTTATTTGATCCTCACAATTATCTTGGAAAGTAAGGGCTATTTTTATTCTCAATTGACAGTTGAGAAACTAAGGCAAGAAGATGTTAAGTAACCTGCCTAGGGTTACACAAGTGTCTGAGGCTGTATTTGAACTCAAGTCTTCTTGACTCCAAGCCCAACATTCTATCCAATGAGCTACCTCACTGACTGGGTAGTTATGTGGCCTCAGTCATCATTTAACCTCTATAATCCAATGTTTCTTGAACTATAAAGGGAAGAAGTTGAACTAATTGATCTCTGATCTCCCTCCTACTTCTATGTATCTGTAGTTATGACTCTATAGCACATAATTAGTTCTTTATGCTTTTCAGAACCTATTTGTATCCTCTGTCTTGGAGTTAGAGGTTGTTGTTGCTGTTTAGTGTGTCTGACTCTTTACTACTTCATTTGATATTTTCTTTACACAGATACTAGAGTGGTTTGCCATTTCCTTCTCCAGCTCATTTTACAGATGAAGAAACTGAGGCAAACAAGATTAAGTGGCTTGCTCAGGATAATGCAGCTACTAAGTGTCTGAGGCCAGATTGGAACTCAGAAAGATGAGTCTTTGTGATTCCAAGCCCAGTGTTCAATTTACAGCACCAACTAGTTGCCTTGGTTCCAATCCCACCTCTGCTATTTGTGTAAAATAGGATGCTAGAAACAAAACATTTAGAGAAGGAAAGAAGAAAAGAAGGGAATAAAGAGATCCTTTGGTTCAATCTTCTCATTTTATAGAAGGAGAAACTGAATCTATGGAAGCTAAGTGACACCTACAGACACACACACAATAAATAGCAATCTTCCTACTCTACACTCAATACTTTTTCCTCTACGAGATAGTTTCTAAGGTGTCTCCTAGGTGTAAATCCTACTAGCTTCACAATTACTTCTTTGGGGAAGGTAGGGCAGAGGTTACTTTCCCCACTTGAAAAATTTAGAAACTGAAGCTTGTTATAAGAACTTTTATTTTATTTTACTTTTTAAAAAACTTTTACTTTCTGTCTTTAGAAGTGATGCCAAGTATTGGTCCCAAGGCAAAAGAGTGGTAAGGGCTAGGCAATTGGGGCTAAATGACTTTGCCCAGCATCACACAGCTAGGAAGTGTTGAGGCCAAATTTGAACCTAGGATCTCCCTTCTCTAGGCTTGGCTCTCTATCCACTTAGCTGCCCCATCAGAACTTTTAAATGATTATTATTCCAGAGGAAAGAACTAGGCCTAATAATGGAAATTTTAGGAATATAAATTTCATCTTCTTATATTTTACCAAATTTCAGGTTTATATCGATAAAGAAGAACTTCTAATAATTACTATAGTGGAGAAACAGGAGAAACTATCTTGGAAGAGAGTGAGCTTGCTTGTCACAAGAGGTGCTCAAACATAGACTGGATGCTACTAACTCAAATCATGGACTCATGGATTTTTTTTCAGCTGGAAAGGACCTTAGAGATCATTCAGCCCATCTCTCTTCCATCTCATTTCTTAGATGAAAAGCTGACACCAAGAAGAGATATGACTTGCTTAGCATCACAAAGAGTAGTAAGCTCTAGAACTGAGATTCAAATCACAAGGCCTTAAATCCTGAAGCTAGTGCTTTTGGCCACTGTACAAAGCCTAGGAAAATGGAAGTTCAGAGAGATGATGAATGGATTTTATTCTTTTTAAATTAAATGAAGATATTTAATTTAACAAATATATTTTTTCTTTCCCTCCCATTATCCCACCTCCAACTGAAAAAAAAGAAAAACAAAGTTCCTCTCCCCCAATCCCATCTCCCAAAGTTACATCCCTATAATAGCCAAAACCTTCATTTTGCCACCCATTTGTGATATTAACAAATAGGTATAGCCAAGTAAAAGGAATTCCTGCACTCTGTTTTGAGGACAGCTGTGTGGCTCAGTGGATTGAGAGCCAGGCCCAGAGATGGGAGGTCCTGGGTTCAAATATGACTTCAAACACTTCCCAGCTGCGTGAACCTGGGCAAGTCACTTAACCCCCATTGCCTAGCCATTAGCACTCTTCTGCCTTAGAACCAGTACAGAGTATTGATTCTAAGATGGAAGGTAAAGGGTTAAAAAAATGTCCATTTCTCTCCTTTTTGAGGCTATCACTCCTCTGTCAGCTAGTGGTCTTTTAGAGCTGTGGTTTTAGAGCTACGGTTGGCTGTTGCATGAATCAGAGTGAATGGATTTTCCCAACATCAGAGAGGATTCTAAACCCAAGTAAGGATTTCAAAGTCTCCAACCAGATATAAGATTCTTTGACTTGGCCCAAAATCACCCTCCTAGTCAGTGCCAGACCTGGGATTAGAACTCAAGTCTCCTTGACTCCAGGTTTAATACTCTTTTCCAAAAAGTCACACTGGCTTTACTTAGAAAATTGGAAATAATGCAAACATACAAACAAAAAAACCCCCCAAAGAATGCTCCTCCCTCCTGAACAGTCACACTCCATGATCAGATCCAAAGCCTTCAATTTTTTTGCCATTTTCCAAGTTAGCTCCCCTAAGTTTATCTGGAGGTATTTGACACAGCATATTAATTTTTAATATGCTAAATGGTGAGATGCACTGTAATCTAAATTGAATCTCAGAACGCCATTAGTTTTTCCTGCTGCTCTCTGTTGTTTATGCTCCCAAAAATAGGCTTGTTAATTTCACAGCTAAGTAGTGGGTTCATAGCCGTGGTGGTGGAGCCCAGCGGTGAGGATTGGGTCTCCTTGGAAAGTGTCAGCAGTCTTTGGCCCCCAGACAAGAACCAGATCCTCACATTGATTTTTAGAGGATGTATCTTCTCGGGTACTCTTGTTGGGATCTGAGAACCCTAGTTGTGTGTTGATGATGATGATGATGATGATGATGATGATGAAGATGATGATGATGATAGCCCACATTTCTCTGGTTTTTTTAAAGTTTGCAAAACTCCTGCCATCTATTATTTCATTGATCTTCACAGACAACCCTATGAGTAGGGATTTTTATGATCTGTATTTTGTAGATGAGGAAAATGAGACTGAATAAGGTTAAATCCTTTGCTCGAACCCAAGGCTTCAGGTTGACAAGTCCCACACTATCTGCTTTGTTACACCATCTCCCAGATTTCTAGATTTGGATGGAGAAACTTGGGTTCATTCTCAGAACAGTAGTCTCCAATATCTGTTTGAAACTTCTTCAGGAGGGAGCAGCTAGGTGGCTCAGTGGATTGAGAGCCAGGGCTAGAGACCAAAAGTCCTGGGTTCAAATCTGGCCTCAGATACTTCCTAGCTGTGAGAACTTGGGCAAGTCACTCAACCCCTGTTGCCTAGCCCTTACTACTTTTCTGCCTTGGAACCAATATATGGTATAGATTTTAAGATAGAAGGTAAGGATTTTGTTTTACTTTTATTTTTTAATTTATTTATTTAAAGAAGGTAAGGATTAAAAAAAATGAAACTTCTTTGGGAGAAGTAGGGTAGGAATACTAGAGCAAACCTTTATGGAAACTCTTCATTCTGATTCTCTTTCTAGTCCTGGTTCTCTCCCACAATAAATAAAGGAGGAAGGTTATGATTATCTTTGTCCACTTTCTAATGTTGCTGAAGGCTGGCAGATTTAGTTGACGTAAATATCCCCATAAATAACCCTCTATATAGGGTTGCATAATTTGTCTATGATCACATCACTAGTAAGTGTTAGATAGGGACCTAGAACCTATGAATCCCGAGTCTGAGACAAAGTTCAGGGCTTTCTTTATCACCATTCACATCTATGAGGCTACTGTTGCCTCTATTCACATGTCTTTCCTTTTTCCTAGGGCAGCTGGGTAGTACAGTGGATAGACTGCCAGCCTAGCATCAGAAAGACCTGAATTTAAATCCTATCTTAGACATTCATTAGCTCAACACACTTAAGGCTGTTTGCCTCAGTTTCCTCATCTGTAAAATGAGCTGGAGAAGGAAATGATAAATAACTTATATTTTTTTTTCAAGAAAACCCCAAATGGGATCATGAAAAGACTCAGATATGACAGAAAAGACCAAACCACAACTCTTTTCCTAGTAAGCTTTCACAGTGAAGTCTGGTTAACATGAATTTAACCATACTTCACCTTGCTCCTTCCTTACCTTCCATTCTTCTTATACCTCACTCCCCTCTATGTATTCTCTTTCATCCAGTACCTCTAGCCTCCTTGCTATTCCTCCCACAAGATGCTTCATTTCCCTAATTGGAGCCCTTTCCCTAACTGTCTCCCATGCTTAGAATTCTCGCCTCCTTGTTTCTGCCTCCTAGCTCAGCGTCCTTCAGATCTCAGCTAAAATGTCGCTTTAGAAGAAGCTTTCCCCCATTGTGGTGCCTCCCCTCTGTGATGATCTCCAATTTATTCTGTGTCTATCTTGTTTGCACAGAATTGTTTGCAGGTTGCCCCTCTCCTTAGACTCTGAGCTTCTTAAGGGCAGGGGCTATATTTGCCTTCATACTCTCAGCACCTAGCACAGTGCCTGGCACAGTGGAGGAGCTTGATAAATGTTCTCTGACTCGACTCTAAGGACCACCTTGGCAGGGGAAATTTCACTCAAAAAGAGTAGGCTTGTGGGTGACCAGAGGAGATTTCTTTGGAGTCCTTTCCCTCTTCTATGCCCTGATGAGATAGGAGGGACAATCTCCCACCGTCCTCACCTACTGCTGCTTTGAAAGGCATTTGCTGCGTGGTAAAGAGGGGCCAGGCTCTGGCTTCCCTTGAATCTGGCTTTGTTGGCCATTAATCGTCCTCCTGCCCTCCTTGAGTTTCTGGTTTGGGGTCTGAAAGCTCAGATCTAATCAGCCTCTGATTGTTTTGTTGTTGTGGAAACCACTTGGCAGGTTACTTTCCTGGGGGTGGGACCAGCAGAACACACAAATATTTTTGTTCCGTTCAGCTGTTATTTCTGAGAAAACAGTGGTAGGCGGGAATACTCTGCAGAAAGAGGGCTAGCTGGAGGCCTCGGGAAGTGGGAGGAATGGTGGACTTGAAACCAGGACAAGAAGGTTCTCTAATCCTAGCTGGGTGTCTGGCTCACCTGTGTGCCTTGAGACCTTTCGATTCCACATTTATGAAATGGGGATATTAATGTCAACTAAATCTGCCAGCCTTCTGGGAGCATTAGAAAATGGACCGAGATAACCATAATGATGGTAGCCCCCATTTCTATAGTTGTTCAGTCCTTTCAGTTGTGTCTGATTCTTTCTGACCCTATTTGGGGTTTTCTTGGCAGAGACACCAGAATGGCTTGCCATTTCTTTCTCCAGCTCATTTTACAGTGGAGGAAACTGAGGCAAACAGGGTTAAGTGATTTGTCCAGGGTCACACAGTCACTAAGTATCTGAGGTCAGATGTGAACTCATGAAGATGAATCTTCCTGACTCCAGGACTCTCTCCTAGCTGCCCTTATGAGGCATACTTCATGTATAAATTTTTACATGGATCATCTCAGAAGGAGTTAAGTGTTGTTATTAATCTCCTTTTTATAGAGGAGAAAATGGAGGATTAAGAGATTTGCCTAGGGCATGCCAAACAAAATATCCAGAGATAGATACCTGCCCAAAGGAAAGGCCTGGACATTTATTTATCTCAAAGCATTCCTGATAGATAACAGCAGAGGTGTTTAGAGGTGCAAATTTTGTTAAAAGAAATGCAACTCTGATACTGAGTTTTCAGGCCAGGATAAATAGAGGGAGATATCTTTTGAGGAGGGGGCAAAAGCTTCTTGGTGACCCCCCCTCCCCATCTACTTCACTTATTGGTAAGGATATATTATTGACCCCCAGACAGGGTTAAATGGCTTTTCCAAAGCAGAGTGGCCAAACTCTTGCCCTGACCCAAGCTATTAAAATAAGTCTATTTAAAAAAAAAAACATACTTCCCATCTTAGAATGGACACTAAATATGGGTTCAAAGACAGAAAAGCAGTAAGGGCTAGGGCAATTGAGTTTAAATGACTTGCCCAGACTTGGACAAGGCTATAGATAGCCTGCTTATCATGGTTGCAGATGACGGAAGACTGAGGAGGATAGACAGTCTGGATGGCAAGCCTTGAATGATCAGAAAACTCATCTGGACTGAATGACCTTAAGTTTAATTAGGAGAAATATAAAGACTTATGGTGAAATCCAAATCTTTTGCTTGCAGCCCAGAAGTCTTAGTTGTGTGGCCTTGGGCAAGCTATTTATCTCTGAATTGCCTAGCCCTTGCCACTCTTCTGTCTTAGAATCCATATTAAGACAAGATAAGGTTTTTTTTTTTTTTGTTTTGTTGTTGTTGTTTTCAGTAGTGTTCCAGTTTACCCATTGTTCAAGGGGACCTAGTGAGTTAATGGTACTCAACCCTCAGGTTGCTTGAAAGCACATTAGATCTGGGGTCCTAGGATTTAGGTTTAAATCTTGCTTCTGATACTTATTGGCTGTATGACTTTGGGAAAGTCACTGTACCTCCCTGACTCAGTTTCTTCATGAATAAAATGTAAGGCTTGGACTCCATGACTTGTGAGTACTTTTCCACTTTTAGATGTACAATCACAGAGGAGAACCTAGATCTCCTGTCTCTCAGTCCAGTGGTATCTTCACTGTACACATCGCCTCTGTTTGGGACCTGGTCATCCCTTGTCTCTAATTGGGGCTGGGGATTGCAGGCACTAGCTATGTCCTAAGGGATTTCCATCTTTCCATATTATTTCAAATCAGATTCACTTCTTTTTATTTTTTTTTATTCACAGGATTGCCAGGCACTGCTCCAGACCTAGAAAAAAGAAAGCAGATTTTTGGGCAAAACTTTATACCTCCAAAGAAGCCAAAAACGTTCTTGCAGCTAGTCTGGGAGGCGCTACAAGATGTGACTCTCATTATCCTGGAAATTGCAGCCATTATCTCTCTGGGGCTTTCATTTTACCATCCTCCTGGAGAGGGGAATGAAGGTAAGGGTGCTTGGTTTTTGTTCTTGTTACCACTAGGTTTCTCATTCGTGGATCTGCAGAGAATCATCAGATCCCAGAGCTTCAGAACTGAAAAGGTATCTTGGGGGATAATGTGACCTCAACCTTTCACCTTTTAGAGGAAGGAAATGAATCTCAGAGACAAATGACTTGCTCAAGTTCATAAATTAGGAGGATCACTAAGTGACTCAGGTTAGAGCAGCCTGGAGTTAGGAGGATCTGGGTTCAAATCTAGCCTCAGATACTGTATGACCAAGGGCAAGTCACTTAATGCCAGTTTCCTAGCCTTTACCTCTCTTGTACCTTGAAACTGATGCTTACTCTCAATTCTAAGATAGAGGGTAATGGTTTAAAAGAAAAGAAGAAAAGTAACTGAGCATAGACCAGTGCTTTAGCCATTCTTCCAAGTGATAAGGAAAGAAAGCATTTAAGTCCTTCCTATATGCTAGACACTATGCTAACTAAGCACTGTACAAATATTTCATTTGATTCTCATGATGATCCCTGGAGGTAGGTACTGTTATGATATTATAGTCAAGGAAACTGAGAGATTAAGTGACTCACCCATGGTCACACGGCTAGGACACATCTGAGACTAGATTAAAACTCAGGTTTTCCTGACTCCAGAACCAGAGATTTAGCCACTGGGTCACCTGGTTGCCTCTGATACAGTAAATGCTCCCTGGTACATACCTACAGACCTTGGATTGGTCTTCTTACACTTGCCTTCGATTCCAACCTTGCTTGCCTTCAGAAGCTTTGACCTGAGTAGAGAAAAACTGAGTTTTGTTTCTGAGTGCCACAATTTAGAGAACGTTTCTGGGATACACTGCCCCCAAATCTGTGGCCGCTCTCCAGGTAAGTGCCTTCATGCTCCAATCTATCCCTCCAAACACAAAAATTCCTAGCTATGGAGAATCAATTTGCTAAATCCCTAATTGCCTTTAACCATCTGCGAGGAAGTCAACTCTGTAGTACTCACATGGGTGACTAGCCATTAGCCATTTTCCCCACACACAGAGAATTCACGATGCTCCCCTCTGACACACTTTTTCTTTTTCAGATGTGAGATTCTATGGCTCATTCATTTCTCTGTTGTGCCCTGTCTTACTCAGCATCTTTCTGTTATCTGCCTCTCTGTCTCTGTAGCTCTCTTACCTCTTTCCTCCTCTCCTCTCTCTTACTCTCTTTCTGTCTCTTTTAACTAGATGTATTACTGAAACATCTTGGTTTTTTTGATAAAGATATTTTATTTTACCAATTACATATAATAATAATTGTCCATATGTTTTCTCAAGTTATATGATCCAAATTGTCTCTCTCCTTCCTTTTCCTCCTCCTTCCTGGAGATGGCAAGCAATATAGTCTGATTTGTACCTGTATTATCATGCAACACATATTTTAATATTGCTTATTTTTGTAAGAGAATACTCATAGAAAACCAAAACCCCAAAATAAAAACCCAAATAAACTCAAGTAAAAAATTGCATGCTTTGATCTGCATTCTGATTCCAATAGTCCTTTCTCTGGAGGGGGATAGCATTCTTTGTCATAAGTTCCCCAGAATTGTCCCAAATCAATTGTATTATGGAGAGTAGCAAAGTCTATCATAGTTGATCATTCCACAAAATTGCTGTCACCGTGTACAATAGTCTCCTGGTTCAACTTATTTCACTCTGCATTAGTTCATGTAGCTCTTTCTGAAATCATCCTATTCATTATTTCTTATAGCACAATAATATTCCATCACCATCATTTATCACAATTTGCTCAGCCATTCCCCAATTCATGGATATCCTCCCAATTTCCAATTTTTTGCCATCACAAAAAGAGCCACTATAAAAATTTTTGTGCAAGGACCTCCTTTCCCCTCTTTTTAAAAAAAAATTTAAACATTTTTTTTAAATTGATGAATTAATTTAGAATATTTTCCATGATTACATGATTCATGTTTCCCCCCTCCCCCCTTTCCACTCCTGGAGGTGATGAAAGGGTATGCATGCTTTTAAAGTCCTTTGGGCATAATTCCAAATTGCCTTCCAGAGTGGCTGGATCAGTTCACAACTCCACCAACAATGCATTAGTGCCCCAGTTTTGCCACATCCCCTCCAACATTTATCACTTTCCTTTACTGTCATATTGGTCAATCTGATAGGTGGGAGGTGGTACCTCAGAGTTGTTTTAATTGGCATGAAACATGTTATTTTTTAATTTTTCCTCATAGAATTATAAATGACAACAGGAGTTATCTAAATGAGAATATTTTTAAAGCATTTGTCACAGTACCTAGCACATAGTAGGTGTTTAATAAATTCTTATTCCACTTCCCTCCTCATTATGTACCTACTATGAGATGGGCTCTAAACTAAGAGCTTTATAGATATCTCATTTGGTATTTACAACAACTGTTTGTGAGGTAGGTACTATTATGATTTCCATTTTAGAGTTGAAAAAATTGAGACTGACAGTGGTTAAATGACTAAAGAACTATAATATTATCATACATTAAGTGACTTTTCCAGGATCATATAATTATTATGTACCTGTGGCTGGATTTGAACTCAGATTTTCCTGACTCCAGGCCCAGAATTTTATCCACTGGTCCTCCAGAGAAACAACAGGAGACCGTTGTCAGGTGTCAGAGTTATTGGAAGGCATAGTAATTTGTGAGAAGACTGGAAAGGTAGAAAGGGGCCATATTAAGAAGGGATTTAAAGGCCAAACAGAGGATTTTGTATTTGACGCTGGGGGTGACAGGGAAGGAACCACTGGAGATTCTTGAAAAGGCTCTGACGTGGTGAGGCTTGAATTTTAGGAAGGTGAGTTTAATAGCTGATTGGAGGATAGAATGGAGAAGGGAAAGAAGTGAAACAAACAGACCCACCAGTGGGCTGTTACCATAGTCTAGAGGTGAAGTGAAGCTTACCTGTACCCGGGTGACAACAGTGTCAGAGAAGAGAAAGGGCTATGTAGGAGAGACATTCTGAAGGTAGAAATGATAGGACTTAGCAACTAATTGGATGTGGGAGTGAGAGGGTGAAGAGCTGAAGATGATACCTAAGTTGAAAGCCTAGTAGAATGGTGATGCCCTCAACAATAATTGAGAAATTAGAAAGAAAGGAAGAGTTTCAGGGGAAAGATAATGAGATACCATGAACCCACATGGAACTGGAGACAAAGACACTGTCTAGAGGTGCTATCCTCACAAAGCTCTCCAGTCACAAAGTGTGACACCTGGGGCTGAGGGTACTTAAGCAAAAAAAGACCTAAGAATATTGGAGATTTAGGGAAAAAAACACAACTACACACACCTGGAGCATTAATCCCATATGGATTAGTTGTTCAAGAGCTGGACCCCTAGGATAGGAATTGAGGAAAAAATTAGCATGGAGAACATGAGGAAGCAGAACTGTACAAGGTAGGAAGCAAGACCACTGACAAACTGACCACCATCTTCTGGGAGCTGAGGAAGCCAGCAAGAGGAAGCAAATAATTAGTGATGCCTAGAGAACACTGGAAGCAAGTTATCCAGCAAACATTCAATAATACCCAGATGAACCTGGACAGGAGCTCTTAGGCTGGGCAATAAATTCTGGCTTCTTTCTCTTAGCAGCCTTGCCAAGATAGTATTGTAAGCCACTGACACTACTCGGCTCTTTTAGAGAAGGCTTGCTCATTGATGGGAATAGCCACATTCCCTAAAAATGGTTTTATTCTTTGTATTTCCAGAACTTAGTATGATGTCTGGTAAATTGATCAATTAATTGGTTTCCATGAGTTTGGTGGAAGTCCTGTTTGTTTCTATTAAACTGCAAATAAAATAGTTTATGTTTCATGCCTTATGACTGCATGCTTGCAAGGGGAGCTGGTTCCCAGCTCGTAGGTATGCCAGATTCTGCAGTGCCAACATCATGTGAATGGGTGCAGTGAACCAATGATGTGAGAGATCCCTAACACATATCTTGGTTTTTTGTGTCAGGATGGAGCCTCTGATACAAGGGTTACATTGTTGAATTAAATATATTGATTAGAATTTCATGTTTCCTGAATTTATTTTAAATCATGGTAGGATGTGTTAAATTTAAATGATAACTAAAAACCATCTAAATGAAGTAGTAATTTATGTTTGGAGTGGGACTCACTTGATTTTCCATATGGGATAAATGGCCCACAATAGAAAGTTTCATACTCAAGTCTTTGATTTTTTTTCTCTTGCTATCCAGGTGTCTGCCTACCCCATATACAGAATCCCTTATACTGGGCTCCGTTCCCTAGGGGAAGCAACAGCTTAACCTTTCATTTGCCCCCTACAGTATCTTAAAGCTGGTCTAGCATTCTTCCATGGAAATCTGAGAACCACAGTAAATAGTGCCCATTACTACACAGAGCCATGAATGCTTTTCTTCTTTTTTTACCTTTATTTTTAAATTTATTTTTATTTTATTAATTATGAAAAATGTTCCATGGTTACATGATTCATATTCTTTCCCTCCCCTCCTCCCGCCCCCTCCCATAGCCAATACACAATTCCACTGGGTTTTACATGTGTCATTGATCAAGACCTATTTCCATATTATTGATATTTGCACTAGGGTGATCGTTTAGAGTCTACATCCCCAATCATAGACCCGTCAACCCATGTGATCAGGCAATTGTTTTTATTCTGTATTTCTGCTCCCACAGTTCATTCTCTGGATGTGGATAGCGTTCTTTCTCATAAGTCCCTCAGAAATGTTTTGGATCATTGCATTGCCGCTAGTAGAGAAGTTCATTACAATCAATTGTACCACAGTGTATCCATCTCTATATGTAAGGTTCTCCTGGTTCTGTTCCTTTCACTCTGCATCAATTCCTAGAGGTCCTTCCAGTTCACATGGAATTCTTCCAGTTATGAATGCTTTTCAAATTAGAAATGGGTTTAATTCATTAGGGTTAAGTTCAACAGGGGTGCTCCCATTCCTTTTCCATTTTGTGAGTGGGTTGACTCTGCATTTAGCTGTTAAGACTTGATGGTGAGAGTCAGGGGATGGATAACCCCAATATCCCTAATCTATTAACCTTTATCTTTGTGGAAAAAGGAGAGGTGGTATCAGCCTAAAGACAATCAGCAGTGAATTATTTCAGGTCTAGGATATTTAATGAGTCCATAAAAACCTTGGGGATTAATGGTCCCTCTAGCCAGACAATTTGCCTTTTTTTAGGGGGTGGAATGAGATGGGTATAGGGCTGTAATGCCTGAAATAGGGCTTTGAAGTATTCAAAATAATGATGCAACTATGGCTATGCATAACTAGAAGTATAATGTTTTTATTAGGCACTTACTATACATAGAATCCTGTTTTGGGCCGGGGAGATAAAATATTTAAGTAAGACAATGCCTTCTCCTATGGATCTCATGGTCCCCAAAGGAGAAACACCAACACATATAGCTGCAATATACAGTAATACTTGAGAAGAACAAGCATATAGATGCCCTTATCCCATAATCATATCCAACTCAACCAGTCCAAAATGGGATTTGGCATCTTCCCTTCTAATCCTATCTCTCTTCTTGATTTTTGTTAAGGGCACCACTGTTCTAATTTCCTGGATTCACAACTTCACAGTCTTCCTCAACAATTCTTCTCCCTCAGTCCCTGTCATATTCAATCAGTTGACAAGTCTTTTTTTAGTCTACCTCCAGAGTACTTCTCATATCTGGCCTCTTTTCTTCCTTTACACAGTCACGACCCCGGTTAAGGTACTCATCACCTCTTTTCTGGATTTTTGAAATTGTCCCTGAATTGGATTCCTAGTTTCCAGGCTTTCTCTTTTCCAATCTATCCTCCATAGTGTTTTCATATAAAAGTCTCCTTAAAGCCCAAGTCTGACAATAATATATCTGACAGTCATCGTATCACAATACTGATTCTCAAGAGGTTTTGGCAGCTTTCTACTGCCTCTATGATAGAACAGATTCCTCAGCTTTTCATCCAAAGCCCCCTAGTCTGGCCTAAGGCACCTTTTCCAAGCTTCCTGCATAGCACTCCTCTCCATTGATTCTACTACCCAGTCATACTAGCTATTTCCCATACTCAACAGCCCTTTATTTACCTCCATCCCTTTGCACAGGCTCACCTAATCTCTCAAAGGGGCTCCCCTCCTTGCCTTTACTTCACACAATCATTGAAGGCAGGGTCTGATTTTTGTTTTGTTTTTGTAGCCCCAACCCCAAGCTCTGTGTCTTGCAAATTGCTAGAACTTAATAAATAAATGCATATTACAATGTTATGTATGTCTGACTTCCATGTGAACTTTACAAAACATTTTACTTAAGTCATCTCATTTGATTCTCACAAGTCTGTGAAGTAGCTACTATTATTATCCCTCTTTTATAGATGAGGAAATGGTGGCTGACTTAGAGATGTTCACTGACTTAGCCAGGGCCACAAAACTAGTTTGAGTTCTGATTCAAACTCAAGCCCTCCTGATTCCAAGAATTTCCCTCTTCCCTTCTGAACCACCTAGTTGGATCGTACTGTGTTACGTTGTGTTATAGTGGATCGGGAAACAGCCATCACTTCTGGGAAGAGTTAGCATTACAGTTGGACTTCAGGAGATGAGCATTTATAGAGAGATTATTACTATGTGCCAAGCATTGTGCTAAGCAGTTTTTACACATATTTATGCTAATTATATCATAGTATATTTCATAATATATCATGCTATTGACTTAGCCACATAAAAATTTTACTGTTAATATTAAGCAGCTCATGCCAAGTGTTAGATGAGAATAAATGCTATGAGGAGACTGGCTGCAGTTGGGGTGTTCTGGGAAGGCTTCTTGGAGGAAATTGGATTTGAGCTTAGCTTTGAAAAAAGGGAAAGATTTATCTGTTAGGGGAAGCATTTTTGAGGTTTGGAAGCAGGTGGGATGCCTGTGTAAGTAAAAGCTGGAGGTAGGAAGGCGTTTACTTTGAATAGTAAAAAGAATGGCAGTGCTAGAGTGAGTGGGGGATATGTAGCAAAGTAAAATGGCATAAGGCTGTTAAAAGTTGAAAGATAAGCTTCCTTGTAGCCAATTTGAGAATTATATTGTATTATAGCTGGAAGGAACCTTAGAATGTCAGAGACAGAAAGGACAAGAGTCTTAGAATATCGAATTGGAAAATAGGAGTTGGAAAATGGCTTTGAAACTTAGGATGTTAGAACTGGAAAGGATCTTTGGTACTATCTAGACCAACTCTCTTTAGTTTAAAGGAATCCTATGGATTATAGAGGGAGATTTGAGTGGCAGATGCCTACAAAGAGGAACTGAACCCCCACTATATTTATGACCTGAACAAAATTTGGTTTCATCCCTGAAATTTTTTAGACACTGAAGGATTTTTTAGGATAAAGGACTGAGGGCCTTTCTCTACCCATTTATTGTTCTATACATAAACAGCCAACAGCCCTGGCACAATAACTAAGGGTCAAGCCGGTGAAGCCTTGTATAGATGCTTTATAGATGTATTTATTTTTTGCCAGCACAGGTACTAAGAAAATAGCTAGCAATTTCCCCCCATACCTCTCCATCTCTCCTTCCTTGTCCCCCTCTCCTCTACTATAGTCCCTTCTATTCATCACATAACCAACGTGCCCTCAGGCTGTCCAAAGCTCTTTTCTTTTCCTTTCTCCATCCAAACCTACTTGCACTATGTCTCATTTCTTCAGACCCTGCTGATCTGAAAAATTAATTCCAGCGAAGGTGTTAATGGTTGTTAATGGCTCAATGTCTTCTCTCTACTTTGCCCATTAACAGGTCCATTTTAGTGGATATTTTCAGAAAGTGTGGATGGTAACTTTTTCCTGAGCCTCACCAATCAGGCCATATATTAATTTCTATATTTTCTGTATCTATTTATGGATTCTTGAGAATTTTTTGAATTGTTCCCCCTGGGATTAAATTAAGGTTTTCCTATACTTTAAATACATATGCTTCCTTAAGTGCTTGTATGGGATCTGGGTACTCTTTTTCTCTTCATCTGTGAACACTCATACAAATTGATAGTTGGGATTTGGAGGCATAGAACTGAGCATCAGGACCCCTCTATCCTACTCCTACCTTTTAAATTAACTAGTGCCATTCTGAGAAAGTAACTTGATCTCTTCATGTCAGTCTTCTTAATTTAAAATGAAGGAGTTGGATGAAATGACATGTAAAGTGCCTTCTGATTTTGAGATCGTATACCTATTCTTCAGGTGAAGTGCAGTCATTTAAATTCCTTCAAAGGTTTTTAAGTATTTAGGCAATGCTGCATCTTAAGGGCAAGAAATGTTCTAGGTTGGTGAATATTATAGAATGGAATTTTATTATAATGAGTAACTATAATTATAATAAAAACAACATAATAAAATAATATAATTATAATATTATAGAATTGAATTCTGTAACTGAAATTTATTGCCATTTAAAATTCCCCCCCGGGGGCAGCTGGGTAGCTCAGTGGATTGAGAGTCAGGCCTAGAGATGGGAGGTTGTAGGTTCATATCCAGCCTCAGACACTTCCCAGCTGTGTGACCCTGGGCAAGTCACTTGACCCCCATTGCCCACCCTTACCACTCTTCCACCTATGAGACAATACACAGAAGTTAAGAGTTTAAAAAAATGAAAAATAAATTTCCCCCTAATTTAGATGTAAATCTTCCCAAAATTTGTCCTCTGTCTTACTAAACAGTGCCCCCAGAAGAATTCAGCCTTTTTTTTCCTGATAGCTCAGTCATCATCATGAATGCCAATTAGTCTAGAGTTGTAGCAAANTAAATAACAAGTTCCTTATCCTTAGTCTCATTCTCTGAGGGACTTGCTAATGATAGATTGGCACAACAAATGAACAAATTCATACTACAGTGTTGGTCACTGACAAGGGTCAATCTCATCTGAAGGCAAATTTTAGCATTCAGAAGCACTGTGCCTGAAGCTGAAGAATAAAGCCTTGAGAATGGGAACCTCAGCAACAAAAGCTAGAGAAGATAGCTTTTAAGGAGACAGGCTCTTCATTTTTAAAACTATTTATTTTTATTATTCATATGCTAAATGTTTAAAAATCCAAACAAAATAAGCATTCCACATATAAAGATAAAGAAGAGATTACACTAATAAAATCGTAAACCCCCGGGGGCAGCTGGGTAGCTCAGTGGATTGAGAGTCAGGCCTAGAGATAGGAGGTTGTAGGTTCATATCCAGCCTCAGACACTTCCCAGCTGTGTGACCCTGGGCAAGTCACTTGACCCCCATTGCCCACCCTTACCACTCTTCCACCTATGAGACAATACACAGAAGTTAAGAGTTTAAAAAAATGAAAAATAAATTTCCCCCTAATTTAGATGTAAATCTTCCCAAAATTTGTCCTCTGTCTTACTAAACAGTGCCCCCAGAAGAATTCAGCCTTTTTTTTCCTGATAGCTCAGTCATCATCATGAATGCCAATTAGTCTAGAGTTGTAGCAAAATGATGGCTTCAGTGGCTATTAACGTGTTTGAAGTAACTTCCTTCTAGCCTCAATGGCCTCCGATTTTTTTCCAGTTTGTATGTCTTCTTTCTATTGTTAAGATGCTGTCATACTGTCATACTCACTTCTTTTATGAGTTCCTTTCTCACATAATTCACCACTTCTATTCTATCCACTGTGACATAGGGGAAAAACAGAGAGCTGCCAAAAAGACTCTCGAAAAGCTTGACTAAATCAATCTTTGGAGATAGGATGCTGGATTTGGAATCAGGAAAAACTTGGTTCTAATCTAATCTTTGTTATTAGCTATGTGACCAATGGAAATCCAGTTGATCTCATTGTGTCTCATTCTTTTCATCTATAAAATGGAGGTAATAATTCCTAAAGTACCTCCCTCACAGGGATTTTTTTTATTTTGTATAATGAATTAATGCATATAAAATACTTGACAAACTTTTAAAAAGGGTTTCTTTACCTGTGGTTGTGAAAGTTTTATCAAGAATACTTAGTTACATTGTTGAGTCATGTTACACATGGCTAACTTTTTATAACACCATTTTGGAGTTTTCTGGGGAAAGATCTTGCAATAGTTTACCATTTCCTTTTCCAACTCATTTTACAGATAAAGAAACTGAAGCAAAGAGCATTAAGCAACTTGCCCAGCATCACACAGCTAGTTAGTTGCTGAGGCTGGATTTGAACTCGAATTCCAAGCCAAGTGTTCTATCCACTGTACCACCTACCTGCCTCTTTTGGATACTTTATTTTTTATCAATTACATTTCTACACAAGTTTTCCCAAGTTAGATGATCAAACTTATCTTCCTCCCTCCTTTCCCTCTTGAAGCTGGCAGGCGATTCGATCTGAGCTACACCTGTATTATCATGCAGAATATATTTCCATCTTGTTCCTTTTTGTGAGCTATCTTATAAAACCAAAACCCTCAAATGTGAACCCAAATAAACAATTGAGAAATCGTATGCTTTTATCTGCATTCTGGCTCCACCAGTTTTTCTCTGGAGGTCTTCCTGCCCCTTTGACAACTATATTTCAATATAATTGCTTTTGTCAGTTTGAGAGGGGGTCTAGAGGTTTCACTAAACTGCCCAAGAGGGATTCTGACACCAAAAAAAAGTTAATAGTCCCTTCAATAAAACATTATATCACCATTAGTATCAACACCATTACCACTACTAAGTTTACCAGGCTTGATCTGTGGGCTACTAAACTGGTTTCCTTCATATTAAAATATGTGGACTCTTAGTGGTGTGACCCTGGGTAAGTCACTTAACCCTTATAGCCTAGTCCTTACTGCTTTTCTGCCTTAGAGTCAATACTTAGAAGATAAGGGTTTAAAGAATACATGGGCTCAATGGCAGCTTTTTTCTTCTCTGTTCACAGCCATTGGGGCTCACGTGTTAGTTTCTAACTGCTTGAAAATCTGATGGTCAGATAAGTGGGTTGTTACTAGGTAATAAGAAGACTAATGCATCCTTCTCTAGCCCTCTGAGGCTTCCAAAGTGCTTGCCTCAGGACCACTGTAGTGAAGTGGATGGGCTGAGTATTATTTATCATCACCATTTTTACCAATGAGGAGGCTTAGCCTTCAAGAGAGCAAGTGACTTGATAAGGGTCACATAGCCAGTAAATAAAAACATTTGGCCTTGTGTCCAAGGCTGACTCCCTAGCCCAGCGAATTTTCTACTATATTATATTCTCTTTCCACCTCTCTCTGTATCTTTGTCTATCTCTCTGTCTTTCTGTCTCTGTCTTTCTCTTTGTGGAGGTTCTTCAAGCCTCAACCCCTTCTCTCTCTCTCTCTCTCTCTCTCTCTCTCTCTCTCTCTCTCTCTCTCTCTCTCTATTTGTTGTGTGTTTATATATGTGTGTGTATATAAAAGATGTCTATGAATATATACCCACAAATATATACATGTATATATTTTCTGTCCTAGATGTAGAAAATGGGGGGCTTTTTCAAAGCTTCTATTTCCTCCCTGGTATCTCTTGTCATCCTTTCACAGGCTAGTCTCAGTCAATCTTTCCAGACAAATGATTTTACTCACTCTTCCCCTTATATGACACTCCAGTTTCCCACCCCTATTTTTTGCACAGGTCCTACTGCCCTCATACACCTAGAATTCAATGTTTGCTTCTCCCACTTGGAATTCCTAGCTTCCTTCAAGATGTAGCTTCTGTCTGAACCCTTCCCTGACTCTTTCCCCTCTTTGCCCCTCTAGGGCACGTCACCTTTCTCCTTCCCAATTAATTTGTATTTGGTTTATACTACTGAGTGTTCCGAAAATCTTGGTGCAGTTTATCAAGTGCCCTCTCCTCCCCAACTCCCCTGAGACTAGGGACAAGCTTTTTCTATTTATTTTGTTTATCCCTATTGCTTCCTCAGGAGAGAATGCAAACTTCTTGACTGTTTCCTTTAGGTCTCTATTTCCTCCACCCAGCACATAACACGCAGTGTTTTGTTGAGTTGAGGGGACTTATGAAGCCATCATTGAAATGTCAGCCCTTTTGGGCTATGAGGATGACTTTTTTATTCATAATAGATCAAGAACTAGATGAAGACTTTAGAATTCATCTCCATTAAAAAAAACCAAACCAACTTATCTTCTGCTTTAGAATTAATGATTCTAAGTCTAAAGGTAAGGGTTTAAAAGAAAAAAAAAGTGTGTATTAGGAAGGACTAAAGACCAAGAAGTCCTCTTGCAGTGTTTGGGGTTTTCAGTGTTCAAACCCAGTTCACCTGAAGGTCTTAGCAGATGGAAGTTATTCCAACGCTCTCTGTCCATTCCTCCTTTACATACATATACAAAGTGCCTTGGAGGCTAGCCTTGAAATAGACACTCAGTGGTGGCCAATAGAATTCTGCCACCTCAAAGAAATCAGCATTTCAGATCTGTCAGCCAGACACTGAATGCAAAATGAATTCCAGGAAATTCTGCCTGAGAAATAACACAAGCTCTGTTGGTAAAAGCAGAAAGGGGCTATTTATAACCCCACACGGCTCTTGGTCTAGGGAGTCTATTCTAGAGGAATTGTGGGATGCCTTTGCCTCAACTGAATCCCAGGAATTGGATGTAATTGTTGCCACACCACATTCATCACTACCATTAATAATAATGAGGATAATGATAATAACACCCATCATCCTATTTTGTGTCAGGAATAATGATAAGAACTTACATTTCTAAAGCACTCTTTAAGTTTTACAGTACACTTTGGTTGCCATGAAACCCTGTCCCATAGGAAAATTTATATAGAAATAGGCCATTTCAATTCTAAAAATTAAATCCTCAATGAATATTTGGTATTTTGGATCTTTATAGCTATTAAGTAGCAAAACTCTACAATTCAATGAACTGGGAATTCAATAAATATTTTTAAGTATCTACTATATTATTATATGTTGTTATTCATTATATATTAAATATTATGTACTGTGCTTAGGGCTGGGGGTACAAAAAGAGGCAAAAGACATTTCCTGCTATCAAGGAATTTAATACTCTAATAATCTAATATTACTAAGATATTTAACCCAGAAATCTTTCTTTTTCTTAAATTTATTTCTTAAATTTCTTAAAATTATTCTTAACAAATAGCAAATAAAATGGACTTTTCCATATACATAGTAGAATGAAAAAAATTGTACAATCATGAAACTTTTCTTAAAAGTAGATGAGAATGAGGGGTAGCTAAATAGCTCAGTGGATAGAGAGTCAGTCCTGAAGTATGTAGGATCCTGGATCCTGATCTCAGATACTTCCTAGCTGTATGGCTTTGGGCAAGTGACTTAACATTAATTGCCTACCCTAGCCCATACTGTTCTTCTGCCTTGGAACCAATATCAATTCCAAGATAGAAGGTAAGGGTTTTAAAAAATATATATAGATGAGAATTAGCTATGGGAAAGAACAGGAAGGGGTGGAGTATAATTCATGATAAGAGTAAGAACAGCTAATATTTATAGAGCCTTTTAAGGTTTGCAAAATACTTTTCACATGTTATTGCATTTTATTCTTACATGTTATTGCAACCTTAGAAGGTAGGTGCTGTTATTATTCCCATTTTGCCAATGAGGAAACTGATGTCAGTGGTTAAGTGAGTTGCCCAGTCACATAGGTAGCAAGTGTTTGAAATGGAATTTAAACTCAGATTTCCCTGACTACAAAGTCAATGCTTCATGCAATATATTTTCTAGTTTAAAGCAAAATTATCCTACTAGCTGGTATTTATAGTAATAAGAATAGCTTTTATTTCTATAGCACTTTAAGGTTGTAAAACACCTTACATAGGCTATTGTGTTTGATCCTAGCAACAACTCTATGATGTAGGTGTTATTATTATCCCCATTTTATGGATGAAGAAACTGAAGAATAGAAAGCTTAAGTGACTTGTCCAGAGTCATATAGCTAAGAAGTATCTGAAGTAGGAGTGAAAAGAAATATTGTACTCCTTTGTATTTCAAATTTGAAAAAAAAATGTGATTATTTTAATTCTAATTCAGAAAAGTCTATACTGTTGGATATTTGCTTTTCTAATATCAATGGAATCCCAGTATTGGATCCTCAGCTGCACCAGCTCCAGTGACTATTAACACTCTTTATTATTCAGTGCCACTATGAGGGACATGAAGGGTTAAATGCCTTCTAATACACACACTGCAGATTCTGTGTTGAAAAGAGGCCATGTGGTCTGGGCTAGATGTCTGAATTTAGAAGGTAGGCACATGCAGGAGGTCATTGAATCCTTTTGAGCAAAGAAGCTCTCTAGGGATTGATTTTTAGCATAAAGAAACAGCCCTCCATGCCTGAACTTCAGAGGGCAATGGGGGCTACTGGATAAGTGGAACAAAAGGAGGCAGGGAAGGAGTTAGAGCAGTGATTCCCAAAGTGGGCGCTACTACCCCCTGGTGGGTGCTGCAGCGATCCAGAGAAGCGGTGATGGCCACAGGTACATTTATCTTTCCTATTAATTGCTATTAAAATCTAAAAAAATTAGTTTCCAGGGGGCTAAGTATATTTTTTTCTGGAAAGGGGACAGTAGGCCAAAAAAGTTTGGGAACCACTGAGTTAGAGGTAAAAGAATAAGTGTCATGGAAGGAGCATTGTGTTAGGAAAATTGAGGGCTGGAAGAAACTTCAAGAAGGAGTCGATCATACAAATAATGGTTTAAGACCAGCTATGTGCAAGGCACTATAGTGTGGAGGAGACTCAAAGCTGATTTCTTCTTTGATGGTCCCTACTCTCAAGCAACTGACATCACAAAGAATTGAATAGATGAGAATGACGTGGAATGGGATGAAACCACTGCCTGACTAAGGTGATGATGACAGTTCGTTTTGATGAAAGCAGAAGCTAGATTTTGGAAGGGGCCAAAAGAGAATATACACGGTAAGATAGTAAAGACAGACTGTATAGACTGGGCACCCCATTTGGGGTGGTTTCATCTAGCAGGTTAGGAAAGAATAATGGGGTAGAATTTAACATGAACATTGAAGTTAGGTCAACTTTTCTAAGAAAAGAGAACTACTTTCATAAGTTTTAGTCTACTGGGGCACATAAGAGGGAACTTTGAACTGAAAGTTCATAGGATCATAGATTTAAAACTAGAATGGACTTTAGTGGCTATCACATACAGCCCCCCTTCATTTTACAGATGAGGAAGCTGAGTCCCAGAGGATCTAAATGATTTGTCCAAGATTACACAGCTAGTAAGTATCTGAAGCAGGAGTCAAACCCATGTCTTTCTATCAAGTCTAGCATTCTATCCAGTCTGCCTTGCTGGGGGGTCTGGGAGGTGGGGACTTGGGGAAAAGATCTCTATTTCCAGCTCTGCCATTAATTAGCTCTGTGATTTTGGCTAAATTATTTTACTTCATTGGCCTTCAGTTCCAACAACTGTAGACAGACTTAAATCATATGAACCCCTGGTTCCTACCAAAACAGTTAGAGCAATTATGCCATGACCTTTGAGCTTTAACAAATGAGAATTTCATTCATCCATTCGAGAACCTTTTTGGAATGCCTACATTGAGTCCTTGCTCTCATCCCTCAGAGAGCTTACAATTTAGTTGGGGGAAAATCAAGTGTATCCATAAGAACTACTTGAAGAACAGACCTTGACAAGGAGGCGCTGACTTTAGAATTAGATGACCCATGCTCGAATCCTGGTTCCAACACTTCTACTTTTGTGACTTCAGGCAACTATCTTTGGGCCTCAGTTTCTTCATCGGTAAAATGAATGGATTGGATTAGAGACAACTCTAAATCCATCTTCCTGTTATTTGAGAAGCAATACTTCAACTTAAGGAAGGTGATATTAAGGTAGAAGTGAGTGTGTAAGTACCCCCGAGTCGCAGAAATAATTCAATTACATTAATATGAATGACTGCAAAATGGGCATGTGCCTCTGACCTATGCTTAGCACTGACGGGGAGTCAAGGGAAGGAGGCAACCCAGACCCTGCCTTTAAGGATCTTCCAGTATATTCAGAGACATTTCATACACATTGGAAAACTTAAGTAAGAGTGATCAGAGTTCTTCATAAGAGCATTATTAGACATGTTTCAGAGACTATTTTAAAGACTTACCTTAATGCTTTAAGCATTGACAAAAATTGTATTTAAATATCATTTTTATAAGTTGCCATAGCTGGGGGGAAAATTGTCACACTGAGGCCAGTTTGTTGCTGAGCTTCCCTAGCCATTGTTAGGCTAATTTCCAAACAACAGAAATTCAGATGCTTGCTGGTCTGTATCTGAAGCCATTTGAAGCTTGGCAAAGCCATTGAGAAGCTAGGGTGACCTTCCCCCTGCAATGCAGGATCAGAATAGAATTTACCTGACATTTCAGCAGTTGAAGGATCTGTGATTTTGTTGGTAAGGGCATTCCCTTCACTGATATAGAGCAACTCTTTGGGGACTTACTAAATGATTTTTGGAAATTGTAGTTAAAAAAAATACACACACACACACACATACAGACAGACACACACAGACACACACACACACACACACACACACACACACACACACACACACACACACACACACACACCCTAGTGGCTAATATGGTGATGAGCCTCTTCAAACTTAAGAGTTGTCCTTGGAGGAGAGATAGATAGGTCATTATCTGACTTGGAGTCAACACCCTTTCACCAGGGTAGGAACCAGTCAGAGATGATGGGATTATAGGATAATAGGCCTAGATCTAAAAAGAAGCTTAGAGGTTTATTAGTTTAACCCCCTCATTTAAAAAAATGAGAAAACCAAGCCCAAAAGAATGCAAGTGA
This sequence comes from Gracilinanus agilis, assembly GCF_016433145.1. Classification (NCBI taxonomy): domain Eukaryota; kingdom Metazoa; phylum Chordata; class Mammalia; order Didelphimorphia; family Didelphidae; genus Gracilinanus; species Gracilinanus agilis. Next base: position 54,692,692 of record NC_058130.1, read on the forward strand.
CTGAGGCAAAGCCATACATATACTAAGTGGCAGAGTCAGAACTCAAACTCAAGTCTTGGATTCTAAGTTCATTAATCTTTTTTCTGCTGTTTCCCTGGTACAATAGATGAGAAGTTAAAGGAGGGCCACTTGCCTGCCAGGATCAGATACTGGAGAAGGATTTTAAGAGACCCTAAGATGTATTTTAGGAAAAAAAATTTGGCATCATCACAAGGAATGGCTCTTCTTTTGATTTCTCCAGCTAGATTGTCACAAGGCAGCATATGATGTATTACCCTAGCAGTACAGACAATAAAAGCTGTAGCCCAGTCTATAGTGGAATTGGCTGTTCCATCAGATATGCCATGAGCTCATAGACTACTGATTGGAATGCAGAGATGTCTAGGGCATAGCTCATGCCCTTAAGGGGCTTCCTGCTTAACTAGGAAGGCAAGCACTACACTTATGACAAGCTAACACCACCAGTAGGTATCTGTCAAATGCTAAACGAGTGGTTCTGACAGCAAGTTAGCAGAGGCTCATACGTCTATGGGAACATGGAAGCCATCCAAATCAACTTGTATTTGAACAAAAATCTCTTCCACAACATACCTGGCAAGTAGTTATTGAGTTTTTGCCCCACTGATGGGAACCTGCCACTTCTTGAGACAACTTGTTGCCCTTTTCTCAGTTAGAATCATTAGGAAATTTTTTCTTATGTCCAGTCCATGTCTCTAGCTCTGCCCTCTGAGATCATTTAGAAGAAGTCTAGTTCTTTACCCGGATGATAGCCCTTTAATTACTTGAAGAGAGCCATCATGTCCCCATAGCCTTCTCTTCCATAGCTGAACAGTCCCAATTCCATCAAGTTTTTTCCATAAGGAAGCTTGGTTGTGCAGTAACAAAGCACTAGACCTGAAATCAGGAAGTTCAAAACTAGCCTCAGACATTGATTAGCTGTGTGACCCTGGGAAAATCTCATCTCCTCTGCCTGCCTTAGTTTCCTCATCTATGAAATGGAGATAAAAATACTACCTACTTCTGAGAGTTGTCATGAAAATCAAATGAGATAACATTTGCAATAAATGCTAGCTATTATTGTTATTATTATTATGACATACATGAATGTTTGTTGACTGGTTTGACTAGATCAGTGATGGTGAACATTTTAGAGGCTGAGTGCCAAAACTGCTCACCACATGTGAACCCTCCCCACATCCACCTTATTCCAGACAGGGGAGGGAGGAAGTGCTCCCATTGGGCTGCTAGGCAGAGGGGTGGGTGATGTGAGGAATGTCCTCAGGCAAGCATGTAGAGGGAGAAGGGAGCAGTCTCCTCCTGCACACCTGCTATAGGTTTGCAACACAGGATGAGGTCAAGGGAAGAATGATAAAAATGAACTCCAGTATTTCTGAGAGAAGTCCTCATTTGTCCTATACTATACATCATCACCTTGTCCCCTAAGGCTACTAGTTTGTGCTATGTAGATCAGTAAATCATTAACAAATAAATAAGTGCCCCTTCCCATTTCCTATCCCCTCCCTTGGATATCCAAATGACAGCATTTCTAGAATGCCTAGAAGCTTGGACCCCAGCTGAGATCCATTGCTGTGGAACAAGCCTTCTGATGGGTGTCTTCAGGTTTGGAATTCATCAAGAGCTTCCCTGTAGATGACAGGTAGAGCTCGATTCATTTAAAAGAATTTAAAATACTGCAGTAGGCGGGATGAGATTTTCCCTGGGAACTTTAGAGGGGGCGTCCAATGGCACAAGGTGTTCCACATTTAAAAATAGCAGCCCGTAGGTGGGGTGAGGCGTAGAAGAGGCTAGGTTGGCAGTATACTCCATCAACAGAAGTCAGGGCACATACAGATGTTCAGAGTCTTCCTATTTTAGACCTTTTTCTGATAATACTGTCTGATTGGTAATTACTGCATTTAGCTCAGGACTGAATGAATTCCTCTCAAAATTATTGGTCTAATCAGAACACAGCCCTATAAAGACCCTTTAGAGCCTCCCTGCCAAAGCTCTGTGTGAAGGCTGGGTTGTCACTCCTTTCCTTGGCATATATTATTTCTCTGCAGATTTTTTTCTCCTCAATTCCCTGAGGTTACTATTTATCCCTTGAGTATTTCCCAGTTTTTCTATTGTTTTCTATTAGAAGACACTAGAACCAGAGTGCCAGAGGATACTCAATGGTGTAGAATGCTCTATCACTCCAGGGTGCCCATCCTGGCATGTGATTTCAACATATGCGACATGGTAGGATGGGAAGAGATCTTCCTAATTATAACTCCCCAATTCCTGGTGCCTGAATTCATACTATTAAGAGACTCATTCCTTTGCCTACTAAGGCTTCTTTGGTTTTAGGACCAGAGATTTAAAATTGGAAGGGATCCGAAAGGTCATCTCATTTAATCTGCTCATTTTACAAATGAAGAAACTGAGGCTAAGAAAAAGACCAAGTATAGTGCCCAGATTCACACAGTAAGCAGCTGACAAAGGATCTGAACATTTTTTCCCCGACTCCAAGTATATAGTACACTTCCAAGGAATGAAGAGAACAGTCAAATATAACCAAAATCAGATGAAGTGCAGAGACCAATGGTTTTAGATGATGGCTATTAAGGTATACTTGATTCCTCTCCAACAAATAGTGACAATTTCTGATTTAATTTTGTATTTATTTAGAAGAAAGTTGAATGTTAAGTGTTTTGTCAGTCACTGTTCTTATGTCTGGTAGTTTTGCTTATCTATTTCCAAGGAAGAGCACTGGGGTGTTGTTGTTGGGAAGTGATTGGTAGCTAAAAGATACATGAAATGTATCAAAAATAATCTCAAAGGCAAGGCCCTCTGACTTCTTAATTTTATGAAAGCCAGCCTCGGGTATAGAAATTTTTGCTTCTTTGAAGTTCTACCTTCATTTTATTAGAGTAGAGATCATTAAAGAAAAGAGAGAAGAAGCCATGGGAAAATCAGAGCCCTCATTTATGCATATCCACCCCTCTCAGTAGTTTTTGGCACTCCTCATAACTTTTCTTCTTTTTTTTTTCCTCTAGAAATCCTCATCTGCTGTCTTAGAATTGATACTAAATATCAGTTCCAAGGCAAAAGAATGGTAAGGGCTAGGCAACTGGGATTAAGTATCTGAGGGTCACATTTGAACTTGAAACATCTTATCTCCAAGCCTAGGTCTCTATCTACTGAGCCTTTCTAAGTAAGCCCTACAAACTTTTCTCCTGCCAATCTTGATGGCCAGGTGTCCTAGACCCCCATGCTGCTCTTAGAAACTGGTTCCCCTCACTCAGGAATCCTCTAATCCCTACCTCTCAGGTCCTGCTTTTTTCAAGTAATATTTTAGGTCTTTCCCTTTATTTTGCTCAGACTTAATAGCTTCATGTTCCTGGGCGAGTCATTTATCTTCCATGAACCTCCATTTCCTCATCTGTAAAGTAGAGATGTTAATAGCACTTATTTCACTGAGTTGTTGTAGGACTCAAATGAGATGATGCACAGAAAGGATTTTGCTCTTAAAATATCAGCTTTCATCATCAAAATCATTGTTGCTGTCATTATCCAGCCTTGCTTTGTCCCCAAGCAATGCTACAGGACTATTTATTTCTTTTTCTGCCTTCCCTTATTCACAAGTGGGACTCCCTCAGGACCTTCCTCTTTTTAAAATTTTATATTGTCAACAGTGGATAACATAATAATGACCTACCTTTCACAGGGCAATTTGTATTTTTAAGGGAGGATTATGATTCTGTAATACTTTGACTTGAGAAAATGAGTTCGTCCTGGAGGGTAAGATGTTCTTAAGATGTAGCAAACCCAGTCGAGGACATTCTATTATAGCAGCATAGACTGTCAGAACTGGAAGGGATCTTAACTATCAAATACTCTAATTCTTTCTTTTATAAAAGAAGAAACTGAGGCTCAAATTGGAGATGCCTATCACTACCATGATAGAGTCAGCATTGGTTCTTAATTTCCCATTCCCCCAACCCTCTTTTTCAGTTAAGAATCTTTGTTTGGGTTTTTTGTTGTTGTTGTTGTTGTTTTGTAAAGATATTTTATTTTACCAATTACCTGAAACGACAATTTTCCACATAAGTTTTTTGAAGTTGTAAGATCCAAATTGTCTCCCTTTCTCTCTTCCCTCCTCCCTTCTGGAAATGGTAAGCAATTTGATCTGGGTTACACATGTATTTTCATGCAAAACATATTTCCATATTGTTCATTTTTGTAAGAGAATACTCACCAAACCCTGCCAAATAAAAACCCAAGTAAATGAAGGTGGAAAATCACATGCTTTGATCTTCCTTCTGACTCCACCAGTTCTTTCTTGGAGGTGGAGAGCATTCTATGTCCTAAGTCCCTCAGAATTGTCCTGGATCATTGTATTGTTGAGAGTAGCTAGGCGTCTCACAGTTGATCATTACAAAATGTTGTTATAGTCCTATTCTCCTTTTTCACCTTTCGTTCCCAACTATCAGAGAGCTACTGAGATGATTTTTTTTTCTCTAGGAAAAAAGTCCTAGTCATCTGCCTCCCCCATCACCATTTCCTGACCTACACTCTGCTGTCCATGGTACTAGACCTTTTTTTTTTTTTCCATTCTCTTCTCTTTCAGCTTTTTCCTTCATCACACCCTTGGGACTACAATACAAGATTTCCCACTACAGATAAGAAAGCGGGAACATAAACATTTGTTGGAACATAATTGTTTGGAGGACTAGAGCATCATAAGATAATGAAGAATTACCTCCAGGAAAATAAAGAGATTTAGCCAGTAAATAAAATAAAATAAAGATAAGATAGAGTTTTCACAAATGTAGAGTTATTTTATTTTGCTTATTAAAATTAAAATGTTCCCTCTAGATTTGGTCTCCAGAGGAAATGAGAGACAGCGTAATATTATGGAAAGAGTACCAGTTTTCAGAGTCAGGTGACCCAAGATTGTAGTCTTAGCTCTGTTACAAACTCAGTGTAAACATCCCTGGGTCTCATGATCCTCCTGTCTACTGATAAAGGTTAGAGATGGGGCTCTTAACTTGAGGTTCACAATCCCATTCAGAAGTTTGTTGAACTTAGATGGGGAAAAATTATAAGTTTTTTCCAATATAATTGGTTTTCTTTGTAACCCTATATAATTTATTTTGTGCATTTAAAAACTTTATTTTGAAAAGGAGTCTACTCTTGGGCTTGATGCTATCCAAGACCCTTGCTAGTTCTAAGATGTCAAGAATAAAGTCACTTTCTAATGTTAATATTTCAGTGATTTGCAATCTCATCATCGTAGAGTCAGTAGTCTTCTAATTACTCTCCCTGCCTTCAAATCTGTCACATACCTGCCAACATGATATTCCTTAAGCATGGATCTGACCATGTCACCCCCTTTCTCAATAGACTTCCCTGGCTCCCTATTACCTTTAGAGTCAAATACTAACTCTTCTGCTTGGCATTTAATGTCCTTTACTTCTTGGCTACAACCTACCTCTCCAGACTCTTTATGCATTCTTTTTTTGTTTCTCTACAGTTCATTGCAATTGACTTATCTGTTCCTCACACAGAACATTCCATCTTCTATCTCTGCAATTTTGCACAGGATATATTTCATGCCTAATATTTACTTCTGCCTCTTAGAATCCCTAGTTTCTTTCAAAGCTTTGTCCATGTCACCTTCTTCCCTTTCCCAATTCATCAAAACTGTTAGGATCTCCCTCTGTCATGAACTCCCATTGATTGCATGTGTGTGTGTGTGTGTGTGTATGAGAATGCATATGCATCCAACTTGACTATCCAATCTTGCTTAGAAAACCTTAAAATGAAGAGAAAGACATTTTCTTCTGAATGTAGGCACTGAACATTCCATGAAATTAACTCTGGAATAACTGCTATAGAACACTGGGAGAATTGCCCTTTTCTAATCTCTGTCTCCCTCTCCCCCTTTCATCTTCTTCACCAAGGTCTTCCTATTTTATTTAGAAAAGCTTTAAGAATGATAGTCAATAAATTTATACCTTATTCTCAACTCCCTCTGCCTCATGGCTCTTCCATCTCAACATCAGACAAAAGAAATTGTGCATCATTTACTATTATCTTTGATGCCCTTGGCTTTCCTGTTTTGTGTGTATTTATCTCTCTCTTCCACCTACTCTCCACTTATCATCCTTCCACAAGGCAAAGTATTTGATGAATTCATTTACATCAAGGTGTTAGGGACTTAATAGGATCTCTTCCATTTTATATAAAGAGAGATGGAAAGTGGAGAATAAGAATAACTAATCTGTAACACACCTATTAAACATATTCATTCATATGGCTTTCTAAGGTTCATAAAGTGCATTTCAGGTATTGTATCAATACTTAGCTCAAAGTCATGATTTTTAGTGCCATAATTTCAGCTATCCATGAGGGATATTTTGTGATAGGAAGAGACCTTTTCAGAGCTGCTTACATCTTGCTACATATTCAAGAATTCCTTGGGGCTCTGAGAGTTCTAGACTTTCCTGTATAGTGATAAATTTATAATGATAATTTGTGCAGTACTTTAAGCTTTGCAAATCATTTTACACATATTACTTTAAAAAAAACTTACCTTCTGTCTTAGAATCAGTACTGTGTGTTGGTTCCAAGGCAGAAAAGCAGTAAGGGCTAGACAATGGGGGTTAAGGAACTTACCCAGGGTCACACAGCTAGGAATTGCTTGAGGTCAGATTTGAACCCATGACTTCTTATCTCTAGGCCTGGCTCTTAATCCACTGAGTCACCTAGCTGTCTATGTTATTTTGGCATATTATATATGCTTATATATTATTTTATTTGATCCTTAAAACCCTGCAAATTAGGCGTTGTTATTATCTCCATTTTACAGATGGAAAAAGACTGAGGCTGAAGAAGATTTAGGAGCTTACTTGTTGTCATATTAGTCATCTAGTAAGTGTTTGAGACAGGATTAAGCTCATGTCTTCTTGACTTCAGTTCCAGTACTTTATTTGATGTGCCTAGAGAGTGCAATGGTCCCAAAGTCCCTTCTTTATCATCAGAGAAAGTTAATGTTATATTCCATCTTAAGTAAATCATAGCTCATTCTTTGAAACTTGGTAAATCATGCGTATGTTTAGCTTTCTGTCTCATAGCCTTTTTGTAAGCAATATTGGTTTCTTTTGGCACCAACAAGAAATGGGAAACATGGTAAAGCAATATTTGTAGTTCTGTAATGTTGAATTCCTAGCTGTGATCTTTGGAAGGGGAGCCAGAAAAGCAACTCAGTCCTCCAGCAGATGCTGATTCAGTGTGTTTTTCACCTTCTCTGCAACACACACAATTCGCTATTCATCAGTTGCCTCCTATGGACAAGACCCTGTTCTAGGCACCTGAGATATACAGGGGAGAAGGAGGTGTGCTAATTGTCCCTGAGGAATTTTCAATTTAATAGGAGAATCAGGTACATAAATAGTTCATTCAGAGCAATTATAAGGAAGTAGCATTGGACATACATAATGGTATGGAAGGTTAGTTGAAAAAGATATATTGGGGGAGGGACATTAAGGAGGATATTTCAGTTGTGTTCCAACAGTGGTCAGTAATGATAATTACTGGGGGTAGCTAGGTAGATTGAGAGTCAGTTCTAGAAAAGAGAGGTCTTGGGTTCAAATCTGGATTCAACAATCGCCCAGCTTTGTGACCCTTGGCAGGTCCCTTAACCATCTTCTGCCTTGGAACCAATATACAGTAGGTAAGGGTATTAAAAAAAATAATAACTGCTATTTATATAACACTTTAAGGTTCCTGTATATAATTTCCTTTGAATCTCACAGCTACTGCATGAGATGGTTGCCAGTATACACACACACACACACACACACACACACATATATATATATGTATATATATATATATATATATACTATATATATATATATATCCATTTTGCAGATGAGGAAACTGAGATTTAGAGAGATTTAAGTGAGTGGCATATAATCGTCACATACCAGTAAGTTTCAGAGGCTATATATAAACCCCGGCCTTCCTAAACTTAGATCCAATACTACATTTTGCCAAACTAAGAAAGTAATAAACAGAGTTGAGAAGGTGCAGAAAACATCATATGAAGAAAGATATGGGGAGACTGAGAAAACCCAGGATATGTCAAGCCAATGACCATGGGTCTTTAAGGGACTAGGCCAAGCAACAAAGATGGATAAAAACCATCCCTCCTATCAATGGAGGAAAGATAAGACCTGTATAGATAAGTCACTCAAATTCTCTAGGACTTAGTTTCCTTTTTTACGAAAGGATGAGAGAGACTAGAATCCATGTTCTCTAATGTCTCTTCCTGCAATAAACCCAAGATCCTGTGAAGTACCAGGTAGAGTTGTTGTAATCATCAGCATGATGGGAAATAACTCAGAGAATTCCATATTCTCAGAGTTAGAAGGGACCTAATCTACTCCAGCCTATGTCTGAACAAGGATACCCTCTATCAACAGCCTAAGAAGGAACCCGTTAGATTCCATTTGGACTATAGTGATGGAGAACTCACTCCATTGCTCCTTTAGGCAATTCTAGCAAGCTTTTCCTTACATCTAACTAAATCCAGTTTCCTCACTTTGTGTCCACTGCACCTTAGTTCTACCTATGTCCTTTCTAAAAAATTGGTATCCCAGAACAGAAAAGTAGAGGTGTGTCATGACCAGTTAGACGACAGTGGAGCCATTGCCTCCTTCATTATTAATACTGTACTTCTCTTAAGTTAGCCTAAGAAACCTACTTTTTTACAGCATGTCTCAAAATGGACTCACTGATCTTGCAAATTGTACATTTCCCAGGCCTTTCCCCCCATAAATGGTTGTGTAGCCACATCTCCCCCATTCTGTACCCATATATTTATACAATTAATTTTCCAATACTCAGTTTTATCTTTTTGGCTCATTTTTCTAACCTTGGAAGGACCAGAATTTAAGAATACCTTGAAAGACCAAGCACATTTTATTTTTTGATTAATAGAATTTATCCACAAGTGTCCCAGGCCCTCTCCCCCTCCCCATATCACAGAAGACATCATCCGGGACACAGACATGTATATACAATTTGTGTCTTTCATGTTTCCACCTTTTAGTTTTCTCTCTGGAGATACAGTCACAATTCATTCTTCAGATATTGAATCTGTGGCTATGTCTGATATTCTCTTGGTTCTGTTCATTTTGCTACTCATTATCCCACCAAATACAATAAATACATTGTTTTTAAACCCTTACTTTCTATCTTAGAGTCAATACCAAGTATCACTTACAAGGTAGAAGAGTAGAGTTAAATGACTTGCCAAAGGCCACACAGCTAGGAAGTGTCTGAGGCCAAAATTGAACCCAAGACCTCCTATCTCTAGACATTCTTCTCTATCCATTGAGCCATCTAACTGTCCCTACAAAGTATATTTTTATATTAATTTATGCACATGGTCTTTCTAGTGTTAGGTTAGTGGGATTTGGACATCTTGATTTTCTCATCTAATATACTCTCTTTCCCTCCTAGTTTCATTTGGATGATAAAGTATGCCATCTATTACCTCCTACAAGTTATTGATGAATGTTAAATCAAATAGGTCTAAGGACCCAGTGGTCTTCTCCTAGAGATTTGTCTGGTGGTTGATGATGATCACCACTCTTTAGGACAGGATTAAAATATTCCAAATCCCTTTTAGAGCATTATTTATCCTTTGCAGAGGGATATCAAGATGGTCTTTGTCATATAGATTGCAGAGATTCAGATATTCTAGGTCTACATCATTACTCTTATTTTCCAGCCTTTTAACCCTGTTGGAAAAGAAAATGATGTAAGTTTTCTAAGTTTTGTTCTTGAGAAACCCATGTCATCTCTTAATGACTACTGTTTCCTTTTCTAAATGTCCATAAACCTTCTCTCTAGTCATACATTCTTGGATTTTTCTAGGATTGAAAGTCCAGTTCACCAGGCTTTACTTTGAAGAATCCACCCTATTTCTCTTTCTGAAAATGTGATTATACCAATCCTAATTTTCAAATAAATGATATTTTCTAACACTGGGTAGTTTTGATTGGAGGAATTAATGCCCAATGATGTCACCACCATGGCTTCATCCATACAACAAGAAAATATACAGATAAACCATTCACCTCATGATTTGGGCTGTCTTAACAGCTGACTCAGATCACAGAAAAGAGTGATCCAGCAAAGCTGTTAAACCAGTCAGAAAACCAAAAGTTGCTGAAAACCAAAATAGAAACTTTGTACAAAGTGTGGCTTGTTTGTCAATCAGTGCATTAATCAATAAGCATATATTAGACACTGACTATATTCCAGGCTCTGTTCTAACCTCTTGAGGTACAAAGAAAGGCAAAAAGACAGTCCCTGCCCTCCTGGAGCTCATGTTCTAATGGGGGAGACAACATGCAAACAGCCATGCACATAGAATAGATGGAAGGTAATCTCAGAAACTATACAAGAAGGTCATTTAAAAATTAGATATATCCAATATTTACATTTTAGTTAAATGCTATTTTGTTGTGTTTTCCTACTATCATCTTTGACTCATGAGATGCTAGAGCTGGAAGGAGTCTAAGGGATAGCTCAGAGCAGCCCCCTCACCCCATAAGGGGAGAAGTGTTTGCTGCCTGCCTGTAGGTGTGTTTTCCAATGGTTCTGGTCTGTCTAATTTTAGATTTTTTCAGTCAGAGAGAGTTCAACACTTATCTTTCAGACAATTGAAAGGCTTATACTATTCTCTGCCAGAATTTTTTCTCTAGTTCTCAGCTTTGATTTCTCCTACTTTGTATCCTCTTACTTCTCATTATAGCCTGCCTGCTTACTACAAATCACCCTTCTTTCTTCCTTTGGGCAAAATTGGGCCCCTGGTCCCTCAGCCACAACTCCCTTGAGGGATGTTTTTGAGGGGATAATTTGTACTTTTGTGCCTATACTCCTCCCGTATTTAAGAGACTAATTGCCCTTCTGAGTCAGGCATCTGTAGTTAAGAGAGTTTTCCAAACTGTTCCTCTGAATAATTGGAAAGAACACTTACTTGGCAAATAAATAATGTCTCCTTGAATTGCCAAAGGTGAGCAGCAGTTAAGAAGTCAATATGATGGGAAGAGCCTGAACTTGAAGAGAGAAAAACCTTTAATCCTAATTCTGTCATTAGTTGTGTGACTTTTGATGTGTCTTTAACTATGATCTATTATACTTTCACTTGATAAATGAAAAGAGACTGGAATTGAGGTCAGAAGGGCCAGGCTACCTTGGCCATTTGCTACCTGTGATGCCTCACTCAATTTCCTCACCTGTAAAATAGGAGGTTTTGAATTACTGACATTCAAGGCTCCTTTTAGCACTAAAGAGAATACCAGCAGTCTAATCAATCTAATCAAAAGAAGTTTTGCTTTTGGGTCAGAGAACCCAGGTTTAAATTCTGTGCCTGCTGGAGCCACTTAGGTGCCTCAATGGATTAAGAGCCAGACTTGGAGAAGATTCAAATATGGCCTCAGATAATTCCTAGCTGTGTGACCTTGGGCAAGTCACTTAACCCTCATTGTCTAGCCCTTACTCCTCTTCTGCCTTGGAACCAGTACACAGTATTGATTCCCGAGACAGATGATAAGGGCTTTAAAGAAATAATTCTGTACCTTCTATTTATTGCCCATGTAATCTTGGGCAAATTATTTAATAAACTTCCCTGCATTTTATATGCAAAATGAGGAGTTTGGACTAGATGACCTCTAAGGTACCATGCATTTTTTAAAAACCCTTACCTTCTGTCTTAGAACCAATTCTAAGGCAGAAGAGTGTAAGGGCTAAGCAATGGGGGTCAAGTGCCCATTGCCCAGGGTCACATAGCTGAGAAGTATCTGAGACCAGATTTGAACCTAGGACCTCCCATCTCTAGGCCTGGTTCTCAAACCACTAAGCCACCCAGCTGCCCCCAGTACCATGCATTTTTAACCCTTTGCTCCCTTTAATTCTAAGAAACTGGTGACCCAATCAAGTGGGTAACTTAGCCAAGGTTCTCCTTTTATAAATAATAATTTAATATCTCTGGAGTTCAGTTTATTCATCTGTAAGATAGGAAATAATATTTTAATCCTTCATAGAACCCACAATTATTATGAGAGGAACATAAACAAAAGATATGAAGTTATTTAAAAAACATAAGATCCTATTCATATGCCAAGTATGATTAATAAGTTGGACCTGATGAACTTTTACTCTCGGTTTTTATTCAATGAGGACGGAAGCTTCATTTTAGCAGGTTGATCATTTGGGGTCACTCATTTTCTAAGTTTCTCATCTTATTTTGGTGAACTAAGTTCTGTTTGCTGGCCTGATCTCTCCTCAGTCTTATTTGACTTTGCTTATGATTCCTCCTTCTTTCTCCTATACAGCGTGTGCAACAGCCCAGGCTGGGGCCGAAGATGAAGGGGAGGCAGAAGCTGGCTGGATTGAAGGGGCCGCCATACTTCTATCAGTTATCTGTGTCGTTCTTGTCACTGCCTTTAATGACTGGAGCAAGGAGAAGCAGTTCCGGGGTCTGCAGAGCCGAATTGAACAGGAGCAGAAGTTTACTGTGGTCCGGGGAGCACAGGTGATCCAGATTCCAGTGGCAGAGATCGTGGTTGGTGACATTGCCCAGGTAAAATACGGTAAGTTTTCCCCACCACCACACCAACATCAGAACCTCTGTGATCTTTTCCACTCTTCTTTAGTTTTTGTGCTTGGCTTGGAGTTTAGGTGATGTGAGATAGGCTAGCCTGGGCATCCAGGCTGAGCCTCGGATGATTGGAGAGAACAAGATCAACATTTGGTTATTCCAGTATGGACATGCAGGGCAGTGAGCCCAAAGGTAGGTGACCTTGGTGATCCATCTATGCTGTAAGAACAGAGAAAAGAAAGAGCCCAGGCTCAAATAAGATCCAAGACCAAGCAATGCTTGGAAAAACAACCAGGTTTTTGATTGAGTTCAAGGAAGGGACCTCAGAGGCCATTTAATTTAGCCCACCTCCTTAATTTTGCAGATGAAGAAACTGAGGTCCAGGGAGTTTGAGTGACTTGCCTCAAATTCCAGCAATAGATTAGCAAGTAATTATTAGTAAACAATGGCTTACTTATTAATAGATTAAATAATCCAGATCCTCATACTCTAAATCTAACATTCACCTGCACCATTTTTTATAGTCTAACTCACCTACCACTTTTCCCCTGAAATCTTCCTTGATTCCCTTTGTCTATAACAACCATAGCTCTTTGCCCTCTTACACACTTTGTTCTCCTGGTTCTGCTCATTTCATTCTTTATCAGTTTATAAAAGTTTTCAGAATTATTCTTTAAATATTGATATTCTGAATGTACTATTTTTCTAGCTCAGGTTTCTTCACTCCGCATCAGTTTATGTGTCTTTCCATGTCTCCCAAAAATAAGACCTTTGCTTTCCACCTCCAGAAAAAAGAATTGATGGCCTCTGAATGCAGTTTGAAGCATACTTTTAAAAAACTCTCTTTATTTTGGTTCTTTTTTGTTTCTTTTCTTTTACAACATAACTAGTATGGAGGTACATAATACACAACTTAAAAAAATAAAATATCCTATTTCCTCATTTTTTAAAGCACCACAATACTCTATCACATTCACATAACCACAATTTATTCAGCCGTTCCTCCATTAATGAGCATCTCTTTAGTTCCTGGTTTTCTGCCATCACAAAAAGAATGGACATAAATATTTTTCTACTTATAGGCTCTTTTCCAATTTCTTTGCTTGCTTTGAGATATAAGCCTAATAGTGGCTTAGTTTTGTCAAAGGATCAAAAGTTTAGTAACTTTTCGTGTATGATTCCAAATTGCTTTCCATAAATTTTGGACTCATTACAGGTCCACCAACAGTACATCTGTGGTGCCTGTTTTCCCACAGTCCCTCCAGCACTTATCATTTTCCATTTTTATCATCTTTTCCAATCTAAGGCAGTTCTCAAGAGAAGAAACCCAGGCTATCTATAACCATGTTTAAAAAAAAAAGCTCCACATCACTTCTAATTAGAGAAATGCAAATTAAAACAATCTCCTTTTCCTTTTCTAAGTCAGATACTCCTAGGAGTATCAATTATAGTAGCCAATTTAGTTAGCTCCTTAAAGTTTTTAAAGCACTTAAGATATATATATAGACATATATATGTAATTATATATACTTTATGCATGCATATATATATTTATCTCATTTAATGATATAGAACTTGAGCTGAGAACAATGTTGGGTAAGATGGGAGGAAAAAGAGATCTAAAAACAGGCCAAATTTGGTCAGGGATAGGTACTCATAGAATCACAGAATTTTAGACTTAGAAAGGAGAATCTTGATCACTTAGTTCTAGTCCAATATATATCATAGGTTCCTTTGTAGAATACTGATAGAGTATATGTATATAAATGTATGTAGTATATGTGTATATAGATATATGAATTCACACACACATAATTCTTAACCTAATTTTATGGCCCCCTGATCCAGGCAGAATGCTGAAAATATGTAATTCTAGGATTTGCCTCATCAGAATAGAAATACCAATCAATCAATAAGAATTTATTAAGTGGTGACTATGTGCCAGACTGCGTGTTAATCAATGAAGATGAAAATAAAAAATAAAAACCATGCCTGCCCCTCAAGGAGCTTATATTCTAAGGGGGGAGCTGACATATAAATATTTAGGTACCTACAAGAAATATACAGGATAGATGAAGGTATTATGAAAAAGGGAAGGCATTATTACCCTGTCTAAATGGTCGTTATTATTATTCTAATAATAATACAGTAGATATGTAAATAACAAAGAACATAAAAATGTGTACAGAAGAGAAAGAAGTGATTTTCAAGAGGGATTAAAAGGCAGCAAAGAAGGACTGGGAAAGGCATCAGGTGAGTTTTGCAGGAAACCAGATATTCTGAAAGATGGAAGTGAGGAAAGAGAGCCTTACAAGCATGAACCAGCCAACACAAAGGCATGGAGACTAGAGGATGAATCATTTAAAACTGGCTGTGATATGCAGATTGGAGATGAATATTTTTAGATGGACCTGGGAAAGAGGAGGAGGGAAAGGGTGGAAGTTCTAAGGCTTGTGGTAGAGCTCTAGTAGCCACTTTGATGCCCTAGCAAGCTATGGAGTAGCTGGAATTTCTGTATTGGTCTAAATGGAGATCATGTAGATGTTGTTGAAGTAGAGTAGGGATTCTCTAGCAGGGATTCTTAATTTGGAGTCCTTGAACTTACTTTTTAAAAATGTATTTTAATTTAATTATTATTATAATTTTAAAAAATTCTTACTTTCTGTCTTAGAATCAATACTAAGTATTTGTTCCAAGGCAGAAGAGTGGTAAGGGCTAGGCAATGGAGGTTAAGTGATTTTGCCCAGGGACACACAGCTAGGAAGTGTCTGAAGTCAGATTTGAACCTAGCACCTTCCATCTCTAGGCCTGGCTCTCTATTCACTGAGGCAAATAGCTTGAACTTTTAAAAATATTTTGATAAATATTTTAATGTCATTTTTCCAATGACACCTTTCTCAACCTCTTGTATTTTATCTTATGGTTATAAAAACTGGATTCTGAGAGGGGTTCATCATTTTCATGAGACTACCCAAAGGGTCCATTACTCAAAAAAGTAAAGAATTCCTGCTCTATTTGTATAAATCTAGATTCCAGGGTCCAATGCTTCCCCCAACCTCACCCCAGGATACCATTAAGGATACTGTAGTCAGGAAAGCTAAGTGACACAGTGGTTAGACTCCAGGTCTAGAGCTGAGAGAACTTGGGTTCAAATCTTTCCTGAAGTCACTTCCTAGTTATATGATCCTGGGAAAGTCTCTTAACCCCTTTTTCTTAGCCCTTCCCCTTCTGTCTTAGAGTTCTTACTAGGACAGAAAGGCAGGGGTTTAACAAAAGGAAAAACAATATAGTCTAAGTATGGTGGCAACCTTTTCGAAGAACAATTTTCACTCATTTCCTCTTCTTTGTTCTGCCTCTGTTCCTTTAACAGGTGACCTACTTCCTGCTGATGGGATCTTTATCCAAGGCAATGACCTTAAGATTGATGAAAGCTCCCTAACTGGAGAATCTGACCAGGTCCGCAAATCAGTGGACAAGGACCCCATGCTGCTTTCAGGTGAGATTCCATGATTCGCTGCTTCCATCATAGACACTCCCCCATCATTCTCTCATCCCCTAACAATTGACTGATGAAATCCTTTCCAGCCAGAAGATGCTTTGCCTTGGTTATCTGAGAGATCCTCCCCCTTTCTTCTACCTTGTTCTTGGGGAAATGGCACAAAGTCTTTATGAGGCAGGCCACTGGCTTTGAGTTCTCTCACCAATTCAACTAAGACTGAGGAATTAATTCTTCTGTAACTTGACTTCATTCATTAAATGAAGCTCATTTCACTCTATGAAAAGCCAAATTTTGTTCCCATTCCTCCCAAATGATATGGTTGTTGGAGCCAAGAAGGAGAAAGAATTGTGCCCCCTTCTCAACAGATAAACAGGAAGCAGGTATTTCCTCTGGAATGTTGTGGAACCTGGCCACTGCGTTATCTTGGTTTGACCTGGCCGTGAATTAAGTGTACATGCTTAAAATGTGAAAGCTACAAGAGACCCTAGAACACAGAATGTTAAAATTATTATTTCTGAAAGGGACCTTAGCACATAGAATGTTAAAATGGTTAGATCTAGAAGGAACTTTAGAACATAGAATATCAAAATTGAAAGGGAACTTAGAGTATAAAATGTCAGGAGCAAGGGGAGTCTATTAGATTTGGGAGGGATCTGAAAATAGAGACTATTGGAACATGGAATGTCAGAGCTAGAAGGATAATCTAGAAAGTTTGGATGTAGATGGTCACAACACGGAATGTCAGAGATGGAAGTGCCTTTTGATCACAGAATGTTAGAATACAGAGTGCTGAATTTGGAAGGGTCCTTAGAACCAGAATGTTAAGTTTAATAGAGTGCTGTTAGAACTGGAAGGTATCTTAGAAAAATGAACATTACAGCTAAACAAGATCTTAGACATCAACTTATCCAGTTTCCTTGTTTGAAAGATGAGCAAATTGAGATTCGTATTCAAAGATATTTTATTTTCTCAATTACGTGTAATAACAATTTTCCACACATGGTTTTTGAAATTATAAGATCCATACTGTTTCCCTTCCTCCCTTCCCCCACCCCCTTTCATGTCAGAGATCTTAAGTAATTTGCTCTGGATTATACATGTATTATCGTGCAAAACATGCTACGATACTGGTCATTATTGTTTGAGAATACTCATATAAAACCAACCTCCCCAAATAAAACCATAAATAAGCTAATATGGAAAATAGTGTGCTTTGATCTGCATCTGTACCACAGAGATAATAAAAAAGGGGAAAGGACAAAAATATTTGTAGCAGTTCTTTTTGTGGTGGCAAAGAATTAGAAATTAAGAGGATGTAGTGCCTTTTAAAAGGAAAGAGTGGAAGGGCTGGAGAGAAGAATTTCAAGTATGATATAAGCCATAAACCATAGCTTGGGATTTTCCCATCTTGTATATATTCTTTCCTACTTAAATCCTTTGTTACTTATTCTTGGAATGGACTCTCAGAACAGCTTCCATCCTTTACTCTCTCTAGCATATTCTATGCATAGGTACCAGATTAATCTTCCTGGGAAACAGCCTCATCATTCCATTCATCTAATAAAATAATAAAAGTCATATCCTTTAGACTGGCATCCAAGTCTTTATTCCTCTATTCCCAACCTAGTTTTCCTCATCTTCCACTACAAGCATTTCCTAATCTTCTTGAGTTCAAATCCTGCCTCAGACACTTACTCATCGTGTGGCCCAGGGCAAATCACTTAACTGTTTGCCTCAGTTTCCTCTTCTGTGAAATGAACTAGAGAAGGAAATGGCAAATCACTCCAGTATCTTTGTCAAGAAAACCTCAATTGGGTAAAAAATGTTAGATACAACTGAACAAAAACAATCTATCCAAACTTAATTTACTCGTTTCCTGATTATGACCTTGTCTTTTTCACCAAGTCCATGAAACTTGCCCTTGCCTGGAGTGCTTTCCTTCTTCCTCTCTACTCTTCTGATTCCTGTCTAACCAGTCATCTTTACAGACTCTTTAGCTGCTTCGACATCCCCAGGTGATCACTCCCTACTCAGAAATCCCAAAGGGTCTTTACCAATCACTTAATCAGTAGGTTGCTTTAGTGACTTCTACTGTCGTCTATCCTTATAGGACTCTATGCTTTCTTTCCAACTAGTTGGAAGCCCCACAAGGTCAAGGATGATGCCTTCTTCCCCCTAAGTCAATGAGCTGCTCATGGTGAGTGCTCAATACCTCATTAGTGGAGATGATGGGAAAGGGCGACCAGTCACATTGGACACTCCCTCCTTTTAGCTTGGGATGCTCAAGGATGGATGGACCTTGTTGAATTTGCTGGAAGGAAAGTAAAGAGAGAGAACTGGACTTGGAGTTAGAGGACCTGGGTTCAAATCCTGTCTCTGATATTTAATGACTTACTTCTCTAGTCTTCAGTTTTTTCATCTATACAATAGGAGTAATTGTACTTACATTTGCTTAGTTATGAGGAAGAAGCTCAGTATAGCTGACAGTGTTATAAAGAATGGGAGTTAATACATCTCTTCTTTTAGCATTGGTTGTGGGAATCCTTTGAACCAACAATTTCTTCAACATAAAGAACTCATGGTGTGAACTTCTATAGTTATAGACTTCTTAGTAATGGATAGCAATGGAAAGTTGCCTGGAACATTGAGAGGTTAAAGGATTTATCTAAGGTCGCAGAGTCAACATGCATCATAGGCAAGCCTTGAACCCAGTTCTCCTTGATTCCAAGGTTGGCCTTTTGTCCACTATGCCATGTTTTCATTAATATAATACAATATCTATAAAATAAAGAAGTCTGGACTTGGTGGAGTAGAACAAATTGTTCTAAGGTCCCTTACAGTTCTAACTCTTATGATCCAGGAGTTCTTTCCAATGTTAGTAGTCATGGAAGGATTATTATTGTCCCTTGCTTTAAAGGAGTGAATGAAAGGACTTGAGTGTTGGGAGTCACATCATAGTTCTAGTTCCAGAGCTGGCCCAGCAAAGGTCAGTTTAGCTCCCTAGGTCAGCTCAGCTGCGTCTGTCTCTGAAACCCTCTGTTCTTGATGTTGTGTTCTGTTGTATCCTGCGGCTTCCAGTGGCATAGCAGCCACATGGCTCTTCTCCCTCCCACCCGCCAGAAGCAGAGGTTTCCCACCCACACAAAGGGACAGCATTCATTTTCTGCCTCTGTCCTGAGGTCCCTCCATGAATTCTGAAAGTACTGCAGGCATTTGAAGATGTCACTCACAGGGAGGAGTAGAGAAAAGTAGGGCACCAGATTCCCTTGGCATCCATGCTCAGAGAGACAAATCACCATGTTCTCCTTGCTTTGGGCTTCTGACCTGACTCAATATACTTAACATCCAAACTCTTCAGTGTACTATCCAGTCCCTTCTCTGAGTGAGGTGGCCTACCCAGGACTGGCTCAACTCCTCCCCTGAGCTTTTACCCATCACTTTATGTTTTCCTCATCCTATCCAAATTCTGGTCATCATTTATGGTCCATCTTTAGTATTCCCTCTTCCAGTCATCCCTGACCACCCTAGACCAAATAGTCTTCTCTTCCCTTGTTGAAGGATTTGTTTGCTTTTAAATACAAACTTTTTGTATCTTTTGACATGCGTCTCACTTTCATGTATATCTGTTTGTCAAGCTCTTTAAAAAGCCGAGAGGGCAAGCTTACGAAGCACTTTATAGACATGATCTCATTTGGGCTTTTTCAACAGCTCTGTAAAGTAGGTTCTATTATCAACTCCATTTTACCGAGAAGGAAACTGAGGCTCAACTAATAAGCCACAGAGTGGGGTCAGTGATATATTCTTGGCCACATGTTAATATAGTAGTCAGAGGTAAGATTTAAACTCAGAAAGACTCCTAATGCCCAACACAATACTATCTGCTCTGCAGCACTGTCTCTCTCTTGCATAAAGTAGGATACATTAGTAGTTGGTGATAAAATTCATTTCTGGCTTTCTTGAGAGCTGGGACTCTCATCTTCTATTTCATTTAGCCTAGTGCGCAGCCCAGACTAGGGTACCTAGTAGATGTTTCTTCAGTAAATGTTGAATCAAATATGTCTTATCTAACCTCAAATATAGTGATGGCCAAAACATTAATCTATCTTTGTTATATTTTGGTTAGTCAATAAGTATTTGTTTATTTTTTTAAATCCTTACTTTCATTCTGAGTAATACCTCTAAAACAGAAGGACACAGGCTAGGCAAACAAGGTTAATTGACTTGCCCAGGGTCACACAGCTAGGAAGTGTCTGAGACCAGATTTGAAGCCAGGTCTTCCAGACTCCAGCCTGGCACTCTAATCATGTACCACCCAGATGTCTCTCAGCAAGCATTTATTAATCATTTATTATGTGCCAGCTACTTTGCATTTTAGGACATCTCATTGCCAATGGGGGTAAGGAAGTCATGAAGAAATAATAACTACCATTGGTACATTTATTAGATGTTTAATATATGCCAGTGGTGAGCACTGGAGATGCAAAGAGAGACAAAAGCATTGTCCTTGTCCTCAAGAAGCTGATGATCTAGAGGGGAAGGCAACATGTAAATAATTAGCTCCATACAGAGTGGATGAGAAGTGACCTCAGAGGCACAACACTATCACCTTGAAGTCCCAGAAAAAACTTTCTGCAGAAAAATTTATAAAATGTTTTGTAGATATTATCATCTCATTTGAGCCTTAGATGAACTCTGGAGACATAGCTATGGAAAGAAATGATACTCCCATTTTATAGATGAGAAAACTGTGGCTCAGAGTTTAATTGACCCACATGCTACTAAGTACAGAAAATAGAATTTGAACATTGATTTTTTTTTCTCTTAAATCCAGCAAGCTACGCATAATATGAAGCTGCCTGCCCATTCCTGGACCATACTTCCTACTCCCCAGGAATTTAAGACACAAAACAAGCACAAGTTCATGCCAGCAAGATATAACAATAATAGCACCATCAATAATAATAGCATTTAATTGGTATCACCTATATCAGACTATTTACCTCTTCTGGGAGGGATGAGGACATAGGAGGGAGGGAGAAAAATCTGAATCCTAAAATGTCAGAAAACAATTGTCCAAAACTATCTCCAGAAAAAGTTAATTAATTAAAAATGATAACATTTATAGAACACTTTACAGTTTATAAAGCACAATTCACATTATCTCAATAGACTATAGGTTTGTGATATTAAAAGGAGGGCTTAAGTTATTGACGTTCTCAACATTTTAGGGGCAAGCTGGGGTTGATGGGAGATTGGAGAAATGTTAGAGCTGGGAAGGTTCTTAGGGTTCATCTGCTCCAACCCCCCATTTTACAGATGGAAAAATTGAGAAATAGAGTTAGTATCTGTGTCCAGGCTGGTATTGAGGCTCCTTGACTCCAAGGCTAGTACTTTTTCTTGTATGCCACACCACATTAAGTCCTAGGGAGAAAGGAAAATATTCTCACTGGGCAGTGCTATGTTTTGTTTGTCAAGAGCTCTTGGACTCCTGATCTTCTATTGTGAAACCAAAGACTGGGAGGAATTGATATGGCTCTTGAAAGATTGTCCTAGGCCCTCTCTTTGAGGAGCAACAATAATGAGCTGCAAAGTGTTCTGAGCTGGCTGGGATCCTTGGCTCTGGGGCCCTGACTGCCTGAGTGTCTGGGTGGCCTCATGCCAGGGGCAACTCAGAGTGCAGCCAATTCCCTTTCTTTCAACATTAGTAGGCAGAGTTCTTCTGATCAGGGATACTCCAGCTTAAATGTGAGAAGGGGAAAAAAAGCTCTTTTATGCTCTTTGGTCATCTTGAGGCTTAAAACAGGAAAGCCTTAAAAGGAGGGGCTGGAGCCATTGGTGAACTAGCCATTTTCAATTTTGGATTCAGTGAAGGCAAGGAGAGGGGTGCGTCAGAGGGATCAGTTGTGAGAGGCTGACAAACATGAAAAATTAGATGGTAATAGATGGACTTTTCTTTTTCTTTTTTTTTTACCTTTACCTTCTGTCTTCAAATTAATTCTAAGACAGAAGACTTTCAAAGGCTAGACAATTGAAGTTGAATGATTTGTCCAGGGACACACAGCTAGGAATTTATCTGAGATGAGATTTGAACCCAGGTCCTCCTAACTCCAGCTCTGGCACTCTATCCACTGCGTCACCTAGCTGCTCCCAGTTTTCTTATGATGGACTAGTCCTCACCTCAGTAAGACTCAATAATATCTCTTTTACCCCCCTCCCCAACCCTATCTTCAGAGGAAGACTTTTTAAAAAAGATTAAAATCTTCCTGGCCATTTTTCCTGTCATTACCATCATTCAGTTTAAATCACCAGCTATTCATTAAGCACCTACTATGTGCTAGGCATTTTGCTGGGCACTGGGTTTAGAAAGACTAAAATGAAATCATCCTTGTCCCTTAAGGAACTTACAGTTCATGGTATGGGGTGGGATATAATATATAAGTAAATATAAGATGATTAAGGGAAAGAGAAAGCATTAACAAGAATGAAGACTAGACCTGGGATTTTATGGGTCTAATAAATGCCCAGATAAAGAGACTCCCCCTACCACGGTAGGTTGGCACTTCTGCAACTTAGCCGACCAGAGTGTCAAGAGGTTCAGTGTCTTGTCCAGGATCACATAGCCAGTATGTGTTAGAAATACAACTGGAACCCAAGTCTTCCTGGCTCTGAGGCCAGCTCTCTAATCACCACACTACCCTGTCTTTTAATGCTTCTAATGAGGAGGCAGAAAGGCACAGTGTGGGATAGTGGAAAGTACATTTGACCAAGGATTGTAAAAGATTGAATTTTAGTCTCAGCTCTGCCCCTAACTAGCTGTATGTCCTTGGACAAAACCTGGATCTCTTTATCCTCATCTGAAAAGAGATGATATCTAAGGATGCCTCATCGATGTGACATTCTAAAATTTCATGTGATGACTTTCAAGTCATTTCAGTGAGTGAGTACCATCCCTCTCTGAACATGTTTACTCATCTGTTAAAGGGGGCAAATTCCTCCCTCATGTAGCTGCTGTGAAGAAAGTATTTTGAAAACACTAAAATGCTAGCAAACATGAATTATAATTTTATTGTTAGTAGTAGTCATCATCATAGTCATCATTGCCTCCAATTTAGTCATAGTAATAATAGCAGTAAGTAGTAGTAATAGTAGTAATAATACTAGTGAGGATGAAAAGAAAGAGGAGAAGGAATGGGAGGAGGAGAAGAGGAGGAAGAGGCAAATGGAGAAGGTGGAGGAGAAGGATGAGGAGAAGGTCAAGGAGAAGAACAAGGACAAAGAGAAGGACAAGGAGAAGGAAAAACACAAGGAGAAGAAGGAGAAGCACAAGGAGAAGGAGAAGGTCAAGGACAAGGACAATGAGAAGGACAAGGGGAAGTAGAAGGAGGAGAAAGAAAAGGAAAAGGATAATAATAAGAGGGAAGGGGTTGATGGTGATGATGAGCATTTGGGATGGTGATATGGATAGGAAGCAGGGCGCTGGTATCTTGGGTTTTTACCAGCTCTTTTTATTCCCCTTCAAAAAAGCATGAACCTCTTTTACTACTTTTCTCTATGCTTTACTCTATTACTATGAGGAACTGAAGTCAGGAGGTTACTGACATTTGAAAGATTACAGGTGTTGATGGAGAAATTCTTTCAACCACTGCAGCTCACATTTCAACAATATCTCATCCTATGCACTGTTTGTCATGTCCTTCCTTAGATCTAGAGTTGGAAGAGGCTTTGGAAACCATGTAGTACAACATATCTCCATTTTACAGATGATGAAACTGAGGCCTAAAGAGGTTTAAACGGTTTCTCCAAGTCAGTAGTAGAGCCACACTTCATACTGGAGTTAACTTATTCCAAATCCAGTATCATAGAAAGACTACCTAAGCCTGGAGGCCTTCTTTTAGGCCAGCAGCTCTTTGCCTAGGGTCCACGAACCCCTTGTAAGTCCATGGATAAATTTCATGTCATCTGTAGATAGATTTCAGGGGCTCTGTGAACTTGGATGGGAAAAATAGCATATTTATCTAACTATAATTTAGCATTTAGCTATAACTTAGCATTTCTTTCCATCGTGATTAATATAATATAAAATGATATGATAGTTATGACTTTGATAATTCAAAAAATCATTATTCCGAGAAGGGATTTTTAGTCTTCACCAGACTGCCAAAGGGCTCCAATGCCCTAAAAATGGTTAAGAGTTCCTCTTCTGAGGATAGTTTTATGTTGCAAGGGTACCATATGGCATCTAACTAACATCCACCACAAATAGACAATGAATTTGGACCAGAACTGAATTAGGAATAAGAGTGTAAACTTGGTTGCATTTGGGAAATTGCCTCTTTAAGCATTTTGAGCTTCAGTGAGGAACAAAAGACTATTGTTTAATAGTCACATTCTGCTGCAGATGTTGCCTGATTTTGAATCTTGTACCACTTCAATCATCTCTGAAGAATCAAAGCCATGGGTGTCCCATTAGAGAGATGCATGTTGGATATAATTAGGCCACCATGTTGAAATGACACATGTGTAAGAAATGGCGTACACCATATTTCTGAAGAATAGCATGATTAGTGGATGAAGTGGGCCAGTCATGTGATGAAAGGGAAGGTTAAAAAAGGAATAGCCCAAATGCCTTTTAAAATAGTATAAATCAGTTGTATACCTGTCCAACCTTAGTTAAGAGAAATATCAGAGGGACATCTGTGTAGTTAAGTAGACAGAGAGCCAGGTCTAGAAACAGGAGGTCCTGTTTACTCTAGAGGTTTAAATCAGGCCCCAGACATATCCTAGTTTTGTGACCCTGGGCAAGTCACTTAAACCCAAATTGCTTAGCCCTTACTCCTCTTCTGCCTTGAAACCAATACCCAGTATCAATTCTAAGACAGAAGGTAAAGGTTTTTTAAAAAAGGAGACATATTAGGATTAGAACCCAGTTGTCTGATTCCTAGTCCAAAGCTCTTATTATCAAGGCTACACTTCTGTGTGACTCTGGATAAGTTGCTTATTCCCAGTTGTCTAGCTCTTACCACTCTTCTGCCTTGGAACTGATACTCAGTATTCATTTTAAGAGATAGAAGGCAATTAAAAAAACTGGAAAAATATGAGGATTAGAATCCAATTTCCCTCCTTCTAGCCCAGATCTCTTATTATCAAGGCTACACCATGTAAGCTGAGTGGCAGTGGCCTGCTTTAGCCTAATGGAATGTCACTAGCCATCATTCCTTTGTCATGATGCTCCTCCCTATCCCCAATTGAGGGTCATCTCAGGGCATCCCAGAGCCTGGAAGGGATGACGCATTTCTTTCTGCATTTTGGGGAGTTTAGAATTCACATGGAAAGCCAACTAAAGAGGACTAATTTGTCTCAAATGCCTTTCCCAGATGTCCCCCTTTTTTCTTTCATGCCCCAAAGCTATGAAAATTACTGACAAGATGCAGAAACCTGGAGACAGAATTTTCTATTGTAACTAAAGGTTTGCAGCAATGGTAAAATCATTCCCGATCTCCTTATCTTATTGTTCCACAGTGGGGCACCACGGTGTGGAAGATCTATTGATGGACTTAAGAGACACAGGGAATAAGTTCAAATCCAGGCTCTGTTACTTGATTTCTCTGGGCCTCAGTAAAATGAAGGCTTGGACTAAATTACTTTGAAGGATCTCTGAGTCTTTGAAACCAAGGTTATAGATAGCCTGGGATAGAGATTTGTTGTGTCCTAAATGCTCAGTAAATGTTTGTCGATATCAATAATAGCTGGCATTTAGATAATTCTTTATAATTAAAAGTATTTAGCACAGATTATCTCACTATTTCTCCTAGCAACCCTGTGAGATAAGTTCTGCAGTTATTATTATCTTCATTTTAAGGTTTAGGCAGATTAAGTTGTTCGACCATGGCCATATGACTAGAAAGTCTTTCTTTAGGGTATCCACATCCAGGCCTATACATCTCCAAGACCAGTAGGATTCTGCCTGTGGGCAATATTGCTGGGAAAGATGATTTATTGGCTGGGAAATGTAACATACCTTAGAATCTCACATATTGGAAAGGACCTCAGCTGCTATCTACTCCATTTTTTGTCTGAGGAAGTACCATATCCCTAACAAGTATCACTGAGCCTCTCCTGAGTGATGGGGAGCTCACTACTTTATGCAACAACCCTTCTGAGCTTTTGTCATTGTCTGAAAGTTCCCCTCCCCTTACATCACACCAAAATTTGCCCCCTTTGCATCACATATGGATAGAGAATTGATAAATATTTGTTGAAATGTTTATTGAAGAAGGTGGTAATGTGTTGGTACTCAGACCCTGAGGAACCCAGGTCCCCCACAGACATTCCAATAAAGCTCTAAAAATGGCCCAGAAGGAACAAATCACATAAATCAAAGAGAATCAGTGATGAGTCCCTCCACCCACGCCAAGACTACATAAAAATTATTACAAAATTTTGAAGAAACACCGTGTGGGGGCATGCCAGGGGAGATGGAAGGTACCGTGTGAAAGCAGTGCAATCCCATAGCAAGAGAAAGGGCTAAGCCAATGCCAGTGAAGTAAAAAGGTAGCCCAGGGGCTGATCTGAAATTGTGGCCAGCGAGGGGGCCAGATCAGCAGCCAGGCAGTCATAATTTATCCCAGGATCAAGGAGCTTAGGCTTGAACCATGGATAGAAGCTGGACAATTCTCACAGAAAGCAGGGCATAGTCTTAGCCACTGAATTCATGATCAACTAAGCCTTTCATTCACTAATCTGGAGAATGAGAGCCAATTTTGATTCAGATACCAGCTCCTAATAAAGAAGATGAGGCTAGAGAAAAGTGTACATTTTTAAATGCTTAATTTAACAAAGGACTTGAAGAGTGAGAAGCCCAAGAGGTAAACCCAAAAAAGGGTCAATATGTGACC
The DNA here is from genome assembly GCF_016433145.1 of Gracilinanus agilis. NCBI lineage: Eukaryota > Metazoa > Chordata > Mammalia > Didelphimorphia > Didelphidae > Gracilinanus > Gracilinanus agilis. The sequence continues at coordinate 54,719,750 of NC_058130.1, forward strand.
AGTCCAAGTAGAACCTCAGAGAAAAGGTTTCCCTAACTAGAAGGACTAGATGAAAAATCAGAAGAAATTAAACAAGTAATCCAAAATGGAATTAACAGAGAAGTATTAGGACCCAAGAATCAACTGTGGTATATCTTACCTACAAATTGAATTCCTTGAAATTAGAATGGACCAAACTGAAAGCAAACCATAGTCAACTCTGAAGAACCAAAGCTGAGGGACCCAAGAGGAAATGAAGACATACATGCTGGATTTAGTAAATACTCTGCAGTATTTTTTCTAGGAATAACACTTAAGTTATTAATTAACTAAGTTATTAAGTAATATATGGAGCAATGACTCCATGAAACATTAAGAAATATTAAAACAAATTGACTCCAGATTCATTGAGATTTTTTCGATGTCTTGCTGCCTTCCCTTAGTAGGTACAGGCATATGGAGGGCCCATCCAAGTCATGAGAAAAGTTTTGCATAGCAGAACAGAGTGAGATCAGTGAAGGGTAAATAGTTTCGGTGGGGTGAGATGTTGATCAGGTGAGGGATACCGGTATGTGATAAAGCTGGAAAGGTAGATAGAGCCAGAGTGTGAAGGGCTTTGGATGCCTAGTTAAGTAAGTCACTAACATCCATCTCCTTCAGTTACTTCTTCCTTATGAATGGGGATTGTTATAATACCTACTTCCCAGGTTTGTAGGGAGGATCAAATGAGATAATATTTCTAAAGGATTTCACAAACTTCAAAATACTATTTAAATGCCACCTCTCATTACCATTATTATTTAAATTGATGCTCTGTCCTAATATCTATCCCTGCTGCTCTAAGAACCCTTCCCTCCCCTTCAACCTTCAAGTGGTTGAAAAAAGAAACTCTGGATTAGGGCAGCCATTCTGTTGCTGCTCCTGAATTAGTAACACCTGAGTGTGTTCTCATCAAGGAAGAGAAAAGGGAAGAATCCCAGAGGCCTGAGCTCAGAGACATGAGGATGGCCAAGTAAAATAAAACAACAAAATGAGATTTGATTGAAAAATCAGGTCACTTGGTGCCTGAAGAAAAGCTGCTCAGATTCATAATCTCTTCCCTACCACTGAACACCTAGCTAGGGCTGGATTCCCCAAATGTAAGAAATGTAGAGAGGCAGGGCCTCAGTTTTCAGAGCTCAGAAGGCCTGGGGTTTGACTAAATTGGTGAGAGGATTAGGTTGGTGGGAAAGATTGTTTTACATCCTTTGGGGATTTTACGAAAAAAAAAGTCATTTCTTTCTAGGGAATGGCAAATCCACAGTGAGGAAAGGAAGTTCAAGCTCATAATATTGGGCAGGTGTTCTCACCTCTGCCAGCTAAGGGGATTAATACTGTGTTTGGAGTCAGGAAGATTTATCTGAGTTCAAATCTGGGCTCAGACACTTGTAAGCTGTGTGACCCTGAGCAAGTCACTTAACCCTGTTTGCCTCAGTTTCCTCTTTTATGGAATGAGCTGATGAAGGAAATGGTAAAATACTCCAGTAACTTTGCCAAGAAAACCCCAAATGGGGTCACAAAGAGTCATGTGTGACTGAAAGAACTGAATAACAACAAAAACCAAACTATCCGATTAAACAGACAAGGAGAATGAGGTTTAGGGAAATGAAGTGACTTGACAATTTTTGCTTTTTTCATCCCTCTTCTAAGATTTGATAAAAAAAATCATTATTTGTAACATTCTCCCTTGTTAGTTTAGGAGAGGTTAAATTAACTATATTTAATAAGAATGATAACTTTATTAAATACCATCCTTTCTTGACTTTTGCATTTTGAGAGAATCTGTGGTGATCATGGACTATTCCTTTGTCCAAGGTCACACAGGTAGTCAGTGGCAGAACTAGGAATAGAATCTAGGTCTTAGGATCACTGGATCAGAGATTTAGAATTAGATGATGGGGGCAGCTAGTGGATAGGGAGCTAGGCCATAAAACAGGAGGACCTGGGTTCAAATCTGACCTCAAACACTTCCTAGTGTGTGACCCTGGGCAAGTCACTTACCTCCAATTGCCTACTCCCTTACCACTCTTCTGCCTTGGAACCAACACACAGTATTGATTTGAAGATGGAAGATAAGGGTTTTTTTAAAAGAAGCAGCCTGAGAGGTCACAATGAATCCAACTCCCTCTCATTTTATAGATGAAGAGACTGAGGCCCAGCAAGGTTGAATAACTGGACTAGAGTCACACAGCTAATAGAATCTGGATCTGAACCCATCTTTCTGACTGTAGTTTCAGCTTTCCATTCTTTTGGGCTACTTTACTTCTGACATAATCTAGTCTGGTTCTGTTATACTATACAACTCATCTATACACAAATATATTGATCTTCTCTTTGTCCCATTTTGAAATGCATATCCCCTTGGGAGCAGAAACAAATTATTTCCACCTTAAACTTTGGATGAATCATTCAGGGAGCAGCTATGTGCCAGGTACTGTCCTAGGTACTGAAGATACTAACACCGAATAAAACTGGCCCTGTTGTCAAAGAGTTTATATATCTTTTGGGGGATGTAGCAGATCTATATATAAGCAAATAAAAGAAAAATACAAAATAAATATGAAGGAGAAAAATAGAAGGTGGCCAGAGAAGGAAAGCAATTATATTTGGGGGAGGGAGTAAGATCAGGAAAAGCTTCTTACAGAGCTAGGGCTGGTGCTGTGTCTTGAAAGGCAGTGATTCTGTGAGGTGAAGCTAAGAAGGGAGTGCATTCTAGCATGGGGTACGGGGGGGGCACAGGCCATGCAAAGATGGAGATGTGGAAATGCGTTGATCAGACTGCTGACAGGGAGGGATCACCTCGCTGTGTTAATTGTCTCACCTAACTCTTATCTCCCCATTGTTTCCATTCGATCAGTCAGGTGGCAAAACCTTGGCTGCCTGAATCAGCCATGAATATGACTTGGATGCTAAATCCTCTGGTCTAGAAAGCTATACATAGATTTTGGGGCTGCTCCTTTTAGTCCTTGTATCAAATGAGGCCTCCATGAACTGGCTCTAGTAAAGTTTCACTCTGCCTAGGCTGAGACATCAGTGAGATCCTCACTGAGATATGTGTCAGTAGATAAAAATGTGATTGGAGGTCTGATTATCTTTGGTGGAAATTGGTCCTGGTTGCCAGTTTTTGCTTTTTCCATCCTCTCTTCTAGATCTGATGAAAAAACCATTACCAAAGGATAGGTAACATCCTCCATTTTAGTTTGGGACAGGTGAAATAAACTGTATCAAGAATGGGCCTGAAAACTTTGTCAAATACTGTCCTTTCTTGTGGGAAGCCAATAAGAGAATAGATAAAAATCTGAGACTCCTCTTTTGACCCCTTCTGTGATCCTTGTGATTTCTTGTTGAAAAGTATTATGGCCTTATTGACAAGCTTTAAGTTCCTAGCAAACCTGAATTTAAAGGGGTAACACTGTTCCCCTCTGCCCAGGAATTCAGCTACAGCCAAGGCCAAAACCTTAGCAGGGGCAATTCAACCCTGAGAAAATATTCCCTGACTTGGCTTTCTAATAAGAACCTAGTCAAAATTCAGCCTTGGTCTTGGTCTATTCTGAAGCCAATGTTTTGTGTTTTGATATGACATAATTTATAACTTCTGCACATCTGCAAAGTTTTGGGGGGGGTTCTTTTGTGTGAAATGAGTCTTGAAATATATATAATAAACTCCATACCCCAGGAGACAGAGCTGGAAGCATGAGGTAAAAGATGTTCAGTGTCCTGTTATTTCCTTATCAACTAAACTGTCCTTTTCAGATTATCAGAGATGATAAATAGATCTCAACACTTTCTTTCCTTTTTCATTTTGAGAGGAGCTAAGGCAATCATGGATTATTATTTTGGTGCCTCAGTTTTGTCTTTCTATGCCATGGGTAGAATTCCTCTGACTATCTAAGAAGGGAGCAGAGGAGCAAGTTGAAGGACCCGCTGATTATAAAATAGTACTTATCCTGAGTGAGAATGGTGTCTGAGCTTTTGACTCAGTGCTATTGCATTCTCTGGCCTGTAGCTCTGTGAATCTCTTTGTGTATCAATGGACCTAGCAGTCTGGGGAATTCTCCTTCTTGGAATCATGTTTTTAAAAATTCTTACCTTCTGTCTTAGAAACGATACTAAGTATTGGTCCCAAGTCAGAAAAGTCAAAAAAGTCAAAGAAGAACTAGGCAACAGGGGTTAAATGACATGCTCAGGGAATTTAGGATGTGTCTGAGATCAGATTTGAACTCAGGTCCTACCATCTCCAAACCCAACTCCATATCCACTGAGCCACCTAGCTACCCAAAGAATAACATGTTTAAATAGATAAAATATACTCCGAAGAATTACAAAGGAAACCTATTAGTGAATGGACAAAACTGATACTTACCTGGCACTTAACTTGTAAATTTAGCTAAAAGAGGACCAACTCAAAGGGATCACAATAAACATGATCAAGGTCTATGCTGTTATGCCTTACTTATCTAGAGCACACCTACCTTGTAAATTTATTTATCTAGAATACAGAGAGACAGCAAAATAAGCACACAATGGCCATGAGTGGTTTGTTGGAAAGAGTGCTGGACTCCAGTGTCAGGAGAGAGAAGGGTTCATACTTGGTGTGCGAGCATTATTAAGTCATTTAATTTTCCCTAAGCTTCAGTTTTCCTCTCTGTTAAATTAGACTAATCAACTATCATTTTGTGATATCTACTTCCCAGTTAAATATAAGCTCCTGGCAAGTAAGGACTTTTCATTTTTGTCTTTGTTCCTCCAGTGCCTTACAGAGAGACATGAAGTAGATATTTAATAAAGGTTTGATGTGTTGAATTGAATCAAGTTATTATACACCTTGTATGGAGAATGAATGAGTGAGTGCTATATAAAGTGCCTTGTCATCATTAATGGCATTAATACCAATAGAAGTTGTGATTCTTATGGGACACTCACAGCAGGGAGTAAACAGCAAGACCCTCTGAGAGGAGAATCAAGAGTCTGCAATCATGTTCACTTGGATTGAGGGCAGGGGCTGACCTTAGAAAGGGTGGGAACAGTGATAACTTGGCTCTCTTTTCCCTTCCCATCAGGGACTCATGTGATGGAGGGCTCTGGCAGGATGTTGGTCACTGCTGTGGGAGTGAACTCTCAGACTGGCATCATCTTTACCTTGTTGGGAGCTGGTGGTGAAGAAGAAGAAAAGAAAGACAAGAAAGGTAACTCTCTTCCCCTGTCACTAGTTGTTCCTAAGTCCAGTGTGTGCCATTCTTGTAGGAACTTGGCTGGAGGCAGCCAAGATAATGCTTTCTACAGTATCATCTACTTATGGGTATAGGCAGATGCCCTCAGCACTTAGATCAGCTGTGTTGTGTCTGTCCTTAGGCAATAGACTTTTTTTTGGTAATAGTTCTTTGTCTTGTCATGTCATATCATTCAACCCACCCAAGTGTTTTTTTCTGTTTTCTGTGCCAGGTGGGACTATCGATAGCATGTTTTGGATTGACCCATAAATCTCTCTAAGGGTGACAAGAAAGGAGACTGTTGTCTCTATGTATGCCTTTCATGTTGAGTGGAACTACAGGGTTAACTCAAATTTTCCTGGTTTCCATTTGACTTTATATGCTATGCATATAGTGACCCTTGACCACTCCCTCTCCGCTCAGATTGAACAGGCATGGTTAAACATGTATTGTCCCTTAACCAGTCATAGGACACAATCCAATCTTGTGATTTCTCAGATGATGATTGATTTGGATGCCAGTGGCCCTATAAGGACCTCCTAGGCTGAATCATTGCTAGTTACTAGGAAGGGGAGGGTTGACCCATCATACAAGGGAACTGAGATAGAAAAGAAATTAGGAGTGTGGGTGGGTGCTGTCAAGAGCTAAAAATGAGGCAACGAGATCACTGCCAATCTTAGAAACCCCTTAGAATGTTGCTCAATCTCCCTCTTAGTGGTGCTAATACAGATACAGCCTGAATTTACTTTGTATAATGGTGACCTTGATTGGCTAGAGGTATTCCAAGATGTGGGAAATTAGCAATGAGTTAAAACCTGGATGAACCCTTAACAGCTCTTCTTAGGACCACAGGCCTTCATGTTGTGAGAGACACTTGAACTTGACTCTCTCCTATCTTCAAAAGAAAATCCAAAATGGTGGCCAAGCTGTTTAGTGCCAATAGTGACAAGAAGAAGGGAGGCATATCCATTTTGGCCAGAGGCTAAGAGGGATTTTGTTGTACTCTAAGGCCTCTCCAAGCATCTTAAGATACCTAATCTGTCAGGCTGTTCACAGTCTGAATTCCAGACTGTTTGGAATTAATAAACTATCTCCCAACCATCTTACTTTTTTAATATGCCCTCACACTTCCTGAAATCTGTTAAAGAAAACATTTTTGAGCATTTTTCCCAATTGCTTTCTTGACTCACAAAGCTTAATAAAACTCTTCCATTTGGGCTCTGTCAGATGCCAGTCTGAGATCTGACAGAAATGATCTTGGTAAACCCTTGTTTTGTGACTCTCCCCAGAGAGCTAGGCATGATCACAGACAGACTACCCTCTTGTACTCTCCATTTTTATAGTCTACCCAGGGAATGGGTAGTTCTCTATGGCTAGTGGCTATGTCTGGAAGCCAAGAGGCAACCCAGCAGCATCTAACCAAGCAATGACATAGATTTCAGAAAGAAGGACATGAATGACAGGCTGGTTGAAGGAGGGGATACAGAGTGGCTACATATACAATTCATATGCTGAGCAAGCTAGGATATGTAGTCATCAGCAATCTAATATTTTTGTCCTATTTTGTCTTGGTGTCCCTAAGGGAAGCCTTATAGAGCCTCATTGTAACAAGGACTTTTGAATGGAGAATATTGATCATGAAGTTTGGGTGAGACCTTTCACTCTGCACCATATCTCTCCTCCTCTAAAGTGAGGGAGTTGGACTAAATGGTACCTTGGGTACCCTCTAATTCCAAATCTATGATCCTATGATCCTACACTGTCCCAGGAAGTTTATTCCTGGAAATATCCAAAATATATCATGACCTTTCATATAGTTTTCCTAGTCACCCACCCCCTCAAGGATATGAGAGGGTTTGATGGGGTCCTATCAAACCTATTCAGCCCAATCCTGAGTCATGAGAGAAAAGACATACTTGAGGCAGGACTGGGACTCAGAGAAGTACATTGAGTCAGGAAGCTACAGAATATTTCCCTGGGGCAGCCATTATAGGGAGATAGAGCTCTTTCCTTCCCACATTGCCACCACCAGTCAGCTCCTGCAGACCCCTTCCTTCAGAAACTTATCATAAATGGTGCCCACTTACTAGCTTACATTTCAGTTTGACTCAAGTGTGGTTGAACATGGGTACATGTATTTTTGTGTATGCGTTTGAAAGTGTGTATGTGTTAGAATGTGTTAGAGACAGAAAGAATATGTAGGTCAAAGGGACAGAGAGATATATAGGGAGAGGGAGAGAGAGAGAGAGGGAGAAGGAGAGAAAGATAGGAGGAGAGAGAGAGAGGGAAAGAGAGAGGGGGGGGAGGGAGAGTGGAAAAAAGAGAGAGAGAGAGAATGAGAGAGAGAGAGAGATGGCATATTTCTCCATCATTAATATATTTTAAAAATCATCACACAGGTGAGCCCAAAGTGGATGGCCCTCAGCTTCCAGGTACAGTAAGAAATGTCTCAGAGTAGTTGAAATTTTTAATGGTAGCACTGCCCCCTAGGGGACCCAGGGTTATGCATACAAGACTAACATATAATCACACAATGCTACACACCACCACCCAACACTTGTCAACACCATACAGTTCTACATAACTGATCATGCTACAGAAGTCATCACAAAGTATAACATACCAACACAGAAACCAAGACAATTGACTGTGCCACTTGACAGTCTCACCTCAAATCACCACATTGTATGACATAACAATGCACAAGTATATACATATCAAAACAACACAAAATCACAGTGTAATATGCTGCCATAATTACAGTACAAAATACACCACCATTTACTGTAACATCACAGTACTACCATACAGTATGACCCAAGAGAAATTCCAATCTGGAGTATGACAAACTATTCTACAGTGGGACACATCGCTACACAAAAAGCATATACCATCATACTACCCACCACTTTGCCCTAATTTATAGACCATGAGAATTCCCTTTGTAATTAATTTTTCCAGCTTTAGGAATGGAAATAAGGTGTAGATTTGGAATTCTTGATGGTTTTTAACAATTAAAATGAAGACATGTCCAGAGTCAATAAATATATTGATGGCATATCTCCTACTTTTAATTTTTTTTTTTAGAAAAATGCAAAATATCACCTTTTAGGTTTTGATCATTGGCCTCTTAGATCTCTCAAGTTCCCTTCATGTGCACTGGTCAGAAAGTCTAGGAATAGGCTATCTTCCTTGTGACAGTGGCCTGTTCTGACAATGTGTTAGCTGGGAACGAATTGAGAAGCTCTAGACCTCAGTTGTCCAGTCACTCTGGGAATGATAATGTACCACATCAACAGACCCAAGAGCATATCTCCTATTGGTAGATGGAATTATTTCTAGTATATATAGAGAAGGCTGATATGCACACAGCTCAGCAAAGCTGTATCGTTGGGAAAAGGGCATCCCATCTCTGGGTGGCCAGTTAGAGTTCTGCTCCTACCAGCGCAATCCCAAGCATTCTTGGCATAGTGGAACCCAGAGCTGTACAGTTTCTGTCCTTTGCAGCCTTCACTGAATGTCTTCCCACATTTATTTTCCAGATATTCCATATATGAGTTTTCCCCCTGGCTTTTATGATATTTTTGTGATGGCATTTCATTTTTCTAATGTTATGTTACTTAATTTTCAGCCAAGTTTTTTTTTTCCCCAAAAGAACAAAGCCATGTTAATTTCATAAATGTTGCTATTTTGTCATGTGAATTTATTCATGTTATTATTATTATTATTATTATGTACTATTCTTTTTATCCATTATTACTCAGTAGATTCTTCCCACCCCTCCCACCCTCCTGCAGCTACAGATGGTGCAGCAGGTGCAAATACCATCGATAATGCAAATTCCAGCTTAGTCAATGGTACGTCAAGAATACTGAGCTTTTTGTTTTTCTTTCGTGGACTTCTCTTCCAATTCTCTCTTCTTTCTCTTTCTTTCTCTTGACTCGCCCCTTCCTCTTCTCAATAGCACACGTGGTGTATGTGCATGTGTTATCTGGGGATAGTGCCTCTTCCTTTCTCTCAGACAGTAGCTTATAAGAGGGGCCACGCTATTATCAATCCTTGGGGAAAGGTCACCTACAAAGCCTCAACCTGTCCCAAGAGCTACCTGCTTTGAAAATGAGGTCCACGGGAGCCTAGGTGGCTCTGTGGATAGAGCCAGGCCCGGAGATGGGAAATCCTGGCTTCAAATCTGGCCTTAGATACTTCCTAGCTGGGTGACCCTGGGCAAGTCACTTAACCCCCATTGCCTAGCCCTTATTGCTCTTCTGCCTTAGAACCAATACATAGCATTGATTCTAAGATGGAAGGTAAGGAGATTTTTTTTAAAAAAAGAAAAGAACAGGATGCCCATCTCCTCAGACTGGTCCTCAGTGCCACTTTGGTGGGACTGTGGCCTTGGAATAGAGCAAAGGGGGAGAGGGGAGATAAAATTGACTTGAGTATTTAGTGAAAAAGAACCCCAAAACTTCTCACCAAAGCTTTGCAAAGTACTCCTCCCCAACTTATGCTCCATTCTCCCAGCGTGACACTCTCATAAGCCTACTTAGTCTCACCATAGCTTTGGGAAATAAATGGCCCGGGGTCAGGAATCTGGTTCTGAAGCAACAGGACTCTGGGCTGCTGAGAGGCTCTGAGCATCGGCACCCATGAGCATTGTCTGTGAGGGAGAGATGCCTTTGTTCATCTATTTGCCCGTGCTTCTGGCTTGGCCTCTGGGCTAAGCATCAAGGGCTCTAGTCCTTCACTCCAAAATAGAACCTCAATGAATTTGAGATTGTCTCACTTACAGTTTCATGACCCCATCCTGTGGCATGCTGATACTTTAGCCAGTATGTATCTTCATAGTCTCTTTCAAATCATGAATGGGTAGACATTTAGCTTAGGCCCTGAAGTAGCTCTTTCTTTTTTTTCTCAATGATTCTGGACTAGCATTCTCTGCTGTTGGCTGTGCTGTGCAGTGTATGTTTCTTGAAACTCTGCATTCTTTTAGAGCACCATTTGAGTAGGGGAGGGGGAGATTGGGTGGAAATCTTGCTGGGTATGGGTGGCCTCGACCTTGACCTTGATGGCTAGTCCTCAGGAACTGCAGTGCCCACCAGGAATGAAGAAAGGGAGCTTTGTTGCAGGTCGGAGGTGATCACGGTCATTCGTGGTCCTTTTTGTGGACTGGCCAAATGATGGTACTGGAAATGGGGCTGAGGGAGACAGCACCTGGGAGCTGTGTACCTACCTATTAGACTGTTAAGTAAGGCAGAGTTTAAGCAGGGTCACTTGCCCTGATGCTGAACAAGATAAAGCAGATTCTCCCAGATATCTCCCGAACCATGGCCAATTTCTTAAATAAGATCGCTCTTATTTCCATTCAGCTACCTACCTCATAGGTACCCCCAAACAACAGGATTTGTAGGGAAGAAAGAGGATTCCTTCAGTTTTTTCCTTATGTATACATTGTCTCAAACCCAGTCAGAACATGTTCGCCCTAGGAAATCACTTGTAATATTCCTGCCACATCTTGTTGTGAAATTTGTATGTGCCGGGACACCTTTGAAAGTGTCTGGTGAACTCATACAGGCTGTTGTAAGGCCAGGTGGGAGGGATCCCTGCAGGAACCTCTGGGTCCTATGTACAGGGAATTCTGGCCACCTGCCCAGCATTCACTCGATGCAGACTCCTTGAGAGAGGGCAGCTGTTAATTAGCTTCCTCCCTCAGAATTGCAGCATGTAGAAGGAAGAGTGAGGATGGGTTGATTTGACTGATTCAGGCAGCTCTGTGATAGATTTTAGCAGGAAAGATATAGTGGAAGCCTCTATGGGGGAAGGTTACACTTTACAGAAGTTTAAGGGCTATTCAATCTGCTGCAGGGAAGGGACCATTTCTGTGGAAGAATGGGATGACAAACCATTTCAGAAAAGAGCTGTAACCAGCCCCACCATTTTCTTCTACTCGTGGCCCAGTAAATGAATGAAGATGTAGGTTGAGGAGTGGAGCACTTACTTCTCCCCTCTGGAGAGGGGGGGTCTTTTAGAGGATGGTTTCCTGAAAGGGTAACAGCCAGAGGAAGGTGAGAGGAGGCAGACAATTCAGGCTCTCCTCTGGCTTCAACACCTCCCTTCTTAAATGAGGCAGAGCAGGGAAGCAGGGGCATCTGTGATGTAGTCTCTGACAGTGGCAGCTGTGACAGAATTACCCTTGGACATGCCCACTTCCAGGAAGAGAAAGTGAGAGTCCCTCTGGTATTGAAGGGCAGCTCGGTAGCTCCTTAAAGAAGCGTGGCCTCTGGAGACAAGAGGGAAATGAAGGCCTTGTGGGTTATATTTAGAATGCTATTTTGGGAGTTGATCTGAGCTCATCCTCTTTGTGACTGCAGTAAGCTGTGAAGTCTGGTTTCCTGGTTGGGAGTGGGCAGCTGTTCAGTGAGGCTTCCGTTAGAGGAAACTCACCTTGAATTTGGGGGCTATGCAGGGTGGTGAGTGTGGTAAAAGCATGGGAGGAAGCTCTTGAAGTTGATAAAAAAAAACCTTGAGAACAGAGCATCAGAGAGTAAAAGCTTTACGGGAAGCTCATTCTCATGGGGGCAATTTACAAGCTCCAGCTTGCTCCCACCCAGGATCAAAGCTCATAGAAAAGGAAGCTATCTCCTTGGTTCTTCTCCCAGGGAGTGCAGTGCCTTTTACCACTTTGTAGCTCAGCAAAATAGCATGAAAATCTTTCTCAAGGGAATGTGTATGGAGGGCTGTGCCTCCAGGGGTGAAGATCCAGATGCTTTGTGGATGAGCTGTAGCTTTGGAACCAGTCTAAGATGGGTAGTCTTGGATAGAGGAGGAGCAGGTGGGCTAATTCTCAGAGAAATGTTATTGGAAGCTGAGGATCTGAGAGCATGCAAAGATATTATCAACAGTGCTAGGATGCCCCTTTCTCCAGTCTCCTTCTGCCACTTACCCACCACTACCATTCCATTATTCTCTTTAAAGTGATCTAAGACCATACCTTTATGTTTGGGGAACTGAGCATGAGACCCTGAGCTTCTTGACCTGAGGCTTTGGGTGACCTGATAAGGGGATGCTCACCATTTGTAGTAAGAGCTATTCAGTATAAAAGTTGTGAGACTTCAGGGTCTTAATTCAATTGGGCAAATGATGAGTGTTGGAGGTGCAGATTCTAATGTAAATCAGCTGAAGATTCTTTTTTTAACCCTTCCCTTCTGTCTTAAACTCAATACTAACTATTACTCCAAAGGGAGGAAGAAGATCAGCTAAAGAGTCTTTTGGAAACCTTTCCCCAAAACATACTGAAGATGAATTTTCTGTTTGTGCTAGAGACAATAATAATCTGACCCCAGTGCCTGCTGTAGTATTAGTCTATCTGATCTAGGTAGCCTGCAGAATCCATTCTAGTACCAAGCTAAGTATGATGGGAATGAATTTAGACAATATAGAAAGGTGACCCATCTCCCAAGAAGAGTACTTAGCCTGGAGCTGTCCAGCTTCCAGCACGAGAACAGTCAGTTTCCTTTGCTTCATACTTCAGTTTTTCAACCCTCATGCAGCTTCGTAGGCTATTCAAACCTTGGTTTTCTAACTTGGAAAGTTTCTTCATGAGCTTGATTGACTGCCCAGAGCCTGGGTATGTGGCACAGGGACAAATGAAGGCTTCCAGCCTTCTGTCCCTCTTGTCTCTCACCAGGCCCAACTCCCTGAGCATAACTTCACTGACCTTCATAACCCATTATAAATAGAGATCTTCTGTCCCACATGAGAGCCGGGGTTCTTCTTCTTGGAGAGCATGATGATTTATCTCTAGGAAAGTTGTCATTTTGACTAAAAGGGAACTAAGGAGAATCGTAAGTAATGAGTAATAAGCTTGGTTTTCAGAAAATGGTGTCATTTTAAAGAAAGTTGCTCCAAACTCCTGTTTCTTCCCCTAAAACAACAAATGTTTAGCAGTATTTGTTTGGCCACATCTACTCTCCCCAGCCTCTTATTGCTTATCTTACTGAAAAAATACACGTTTACCAGCATTTTCACGACCATGTGGGTAGCACTAGAAATAAACGATGAAATTAATGAATTGGTCTTAATGAGCACACAGTTATTTAATCAGAAACTATGCAGTGCCAACAAAGGCCTTTTGTACCTCTGAAAATCATGCATAGAAGTCCATTCTTCCCTAGGCAGGCTTAGGTTGTTTTTTTTTTAGCACGATTATTTTAATTTGTCCTTGGAATTGTTTATACTAAAAGGATGACAGAATCTAGAGAAAGAAATTTTCAAAGGAAGCAAAAGCAAATTTCTTCTCTGTACATGGTTATACTCTTAATTCTTTAATAAGAGACTGGGGCTTTCTGGAGGCAAGAGGAGGGAAAAGAGTACTCTATAATAGATGAGAGCATGCCAGAGGATTCCAATGTGTTACTGACTGATGAAGTCCGTCAAGGGCTTTCTGGGTCTCACATCATCCTTAGTGGTTTGAAACTATACACCAACTGGGGGAGGCTGCCTTGAACATGACAACCAGGAGTCAAATTATGGCTTCCTATTGATTCTGTAGATTTAACCATTTTACAAAAGTAATTCCCAAGTGTCACCTAAGGAATAAGTGGTAACCTCTTATATTTGTAAAATTTGATACAATTCATTTATTATCTTGAAAGTACTTTGTTTTCCTTTGGGATCAGAACTGTGTTTTCAACCATATAGGAGATTTCTGGTGTGAAAACCCTACTAGTTGTGCAGATTGACTTTTCCTCAGTGTCTTACAGTTTTAGAGAGCTGCCTGGAACACACACCATAGGCAGGACTTACACCCTGTTCATAGTAATTCCTAACTATGCTCTCTCTTCACCATGCCATGTTTATGTCTCTCCTTGGAAGTTAGGCAGGTAATATTATATTGGATTTCATAGATGATAAAATTGTGACCCAGAGTTTTCTTGACTTATCCAACATCTCACTACAAAATCAGAGGCAAGGCCCAGGATTTATGTCTTCTGGATCCTGTTATGGTACTGTGTTCATTTCATCATGTATTTCTTATATTTTATTTGGCTTAGCTCTGTAGAACTGCTTCCCTTAAAGACAGAGAGGAAAACAGCATTCAGAACTTATCTCCAGTTCTCTCTCCCTTTCTCATCTCAGTGACATAGGAATATCTCCTAACTCTCGTGGCTCAAGTGAAGCCTAGTATGACATATTTCTTGTCATTCAGACACCAACTCTCTCCCATTTCTGAAGTGATCTGGTCTTCTGAGATCATGGAACAACTTCCTTTCTTGTCTTCTCATTCTCCTTTCTAGTGAGTCCTCACTGTCTTTTGGGAAATTGAACTTCTTTGGAAACTGATCCCTTGCAAAGGACCCTTGAACACTTGAGAAATTGATTAACGCTCAGGTTATACCTGAGGAAGTAAGTATAGGAGTGTTGTATCATAGAACTGGAAAGAAACTTCAAGGTGGTCTAATCTACCACCATGACTTGAGGAAAGTCACAGGTTCTCACTGGAGAAGTTAAGAGGATGATGAATAAGGTATTATCAGCCAACTGTCCTTTCTGGGCACATGTTGTAGTATGATTTGGGTGAGGCTGGCCACCAGACAGTGGCGAGAAAGGCACTTTTCTTATTCCTGTCTTTGCAAAATGCCAATGGAGACAGAAACTCAGTGTCCTCCTAATACCTAGATGACTAAGAATTCTCCCTTGTGGCAGATTTTTGTGAAGTGTCACAGATGCCAAAGCACAAGCATTGAAATAAAGTCACAGAATTCAATGGCAGATCAGTTTTTATCCTTTCAACTTTTAAATGCACACCCCTTTTTGACTAGAGGAAGCTGTATTGCAGCAGAAAGAGTCATGAATATGGAGTTAGAGGATTCTTTCTAATCCTAGCCCTGCAACTCAATATCTATGTCACTCTGGACAAGTCTCTTTCCATCTCTGGATCTCAGCATCTCCTGTCAAATGAGGGAGTTGAACAAGATTGTTTCTAAAGGTGTTTCTTGTGCTAGGAAATCACTTGTAGAGAATTTCTTAGGAAGATACATAACTTGATTCAAATTCAAGGTGTTATGGTCTTAACAAGTAACTGACTAAAATAGTCTGGTATAGGTGACTAGTAGAAGTTCAAAAGGAATCTCTTTCTCTTATAGCTCATTAACTGGTCAACCAAGGTTGATCCCCCTCTCTAGAGCCATGAACCCTCCCCTTAGGACTATGCTAGTTTTCACTTCTGTGACTACATTCAATTGGAATGATCTTCCCAGCTTGTCAACTTAGTTTTCTCCCTACCATCAAGCTTCTCATGTCATTGACAACCAGGAGAGTATCTCATGAGCCTTCGCTTATATTGGTCATCAGCCAATTGGGGAAGATGTATTCTTTTTAGCTGGGTTTACACGGGGCCTTAGTTTGTCTATAGACAACTTGACTTTGAGTGTGTTGTCTGTGTGACCCCAGGCTTCTCTCCCCCCCCCCCCCAATTATAACACTGCCTAGTTAAGTGAGAAACTTGCACATTTCGGTCCTATTATTCATATTCCTTTCCCCAGAGCTTCCTTCTTGCACTGGTCCTCATGGCAAATTGATCCCATCATGGTGACTTGATGTGGCATCTCCTTTGATGGTCAGTGCACATCCAGTAAGAACTGCTAAGTTCATGCTTCCTTGGGGGACACATCCAATCGCTTTGTTGTCTCTCTTCCAAGATTCAGAATGTGACAAGCACTTTACACTTTATAGTCTTAGAGAATAGTAGGAACCTGTTGTGACAAATGAGCCAGCCATGATTCCCCCTCCTCCTGCTCTGGCACACCAAGCTTGATGGATTAAAAAGTAGAAGCAATCCAGGCAGCAATTGCTCATGGTCTCTTTAGTGCTGACATTTTTTGGACAGGTGTCCACTTGGTGACAAGGTAAACCCACAAAGCATCATCATCATAGCTATTTATCAGCAAAGTCATGCCTTGCTGCAGTGGCAGATGGAGACTATGTGTACAGGAAACTCTCAACTATATTATCCTTTAGCTCTTTCACCAGTGTGTGGATTATTCTGGCACTTTGCATATCTACACTTATGCACATTTATATGCATCCATGTATATATGTATACATATATATTTTAGTTCTCTTTTCTGTTTCTTATTCTCCAGTTGTTTCCTTGCTTGTGAGTATCAGTAGAAAGGGGGCTAAGGGGACTAGGAAGGAGGGAAAAAACCTAACCAATCATTTAGTAGGAAGCTGGACAAAGTACCATGCTCTGAATCTGCTATGAATGATGTTTCTCCAAAGCAAAACTTGTCTCAGTTCAGGAGCAAAAAAAAAAACAACCCATCAAAATAAATCAACAACTACAATAACAAAAACCTTTGAAAATGAAATGTGCCTGCCTTTCTTTTCTCAGAAAGATGAAAACTCCATAATCTGTTTCTATTTTTACCTTATTTGCCTGGAAAATTAGAGCTATCTTTATTGTCCAAGTGTTATATTCTCCTGAATTCAAATGCCTGAGAGTATCTGCTCCTTTTTCTTTCTTCATATGGGCTGTCTTCTGTTTTCTCTTTGTCTTATCTTGCTCTGTGTTTTCATCTGTAAGCCTCCTCAAGTCCTTTTGGAGGTTGATGGCATCCTAATCTCAAGTAAATAAACTTGGTAAGACTTTCTCATTACCATGGATATATTTAAAGGTTTCTGTACTTCATATTAGGAATGAGGAAATGACCTTCAGCTTCAGTTGAGGGTCTTATTCCCTGGACTATAGTCATCATCTCCCAAAGACAGGGCAGATGTTGGAAAATTCCATAGGGGTATTCAGTGGTCTCCTTTTTGTTCTGTATGGGACTTAGCTAGATATTTACTCTTACAAGTCACAGACAGAGATATCCCTAAATCCAGTTCATTACCCCGTCTTTGATTTAAATGTCCATCACAGTGTTCTGTCTGTGTGATGACCGTATATTGTCTGTTCTTTGTTGTTTGTTAAAATTCTTTATCATGTAGGTAAAATGCAGGATGGCAATATGGACACCAGCCAGAGCAAAGGTAACCCTTCCATTTTAACCAGGTTGTGGTATGTGATGTGTGGCCCCAGTCCCATTTCTGAAAATGTGAACTTCAAAACAGAATGGAAAGAGATTGGCTTCATTGTGAAGACCAAACTACATACACATGCATACCTGTCCGAGAACATGGAGCGTTTTCATTGGGTATAGCTGGTATCCAGATTTGACTTGGACAGTTATTGACAATTCAAAGCTGAGCCACATAGAAATCCAGGCATCATATTCCCCCCCAGTCTCAGTTCCTTATTTAGTTTGACTAGGGGCTCTGATTGATATTCTGTAAGCTTCTCTGAATGAAAGATGTTTAAGGCCCCATGTGGTCTAGGGATAGACATAGTGTTTGAGCATCAACCAGGTCTTCATGGTTGAGAATATGGTTGAATTTGACTTTAGGGGCTGAACAAACAGGATTATAGGAGACCTGAAATTGTAACTAAGGGAATAATTTCCCTTGCTTTTTCTCATCCCTGGTGGCCATCACCTGATGTCCTAATAGCAGATATGATTGCTCAGCCTAGGCTATAGCACTGTTTTTGAGGCACAGCTCAACTAAGTCTCTATTCTCATTTCTGAATGAGAGAAGCATGGGATTTTGTTCTGGATGGGATTTAGGGACATGATTCTTGATGTCTGATTCATAAAACAAGCCATTTTGAATACGAGTCAATTGTGTTATGTCCCTAGGCCAATGATGCATCCATTTGAGAGTGGAAGAGGATTGTTAAAATTATTGGGGTAGATACTTATGTCCTTGCCACTTCCCAAGTTCCTTAAGCTAAGAAAGTAGATATGAGCTTTAGAACTGCTGTCTCCTTTGGGTCACAAGACATTTCCCAAATATCTCCCTATGAAACTGTGCTAGAGCCCTTGAACTTTAGAAGATTGTGGGCTTGAATACTTTATGGACAAATTATCTTGTCTTTATTAATGAACTCATATCTCCTGAGTTACATGGCTGAGATAAAGTTCCAATTATGTAGGATGGACCCAATGGCCATAGACTTTTGATGGAGTTTCTGAGCAGGTTAGGGGTGGAAAGGGGCAAGGCGTATTAATTATTACGGCTAGAAAAACACATCTGTACTTCTAATTCCTTCTAGGTTCCCTAAAACATTATTAGCCAAACATCATGGCATTGTTACTCTGTCTGGAGAGTCAATCACAGTTTCTTTGAGAAGGCCTTACCCTCCTCTGCCTGAAGACCACAGTCTTCTAGCCCAACTATTGGATCTATAGTGTTTTCCCCTGGGGGACTCCTTATCTTGCCTCCTTGCCCTGGTCCCTCCTTGCAACCTAAGGTCCATTCCTTTTAGGGAGGGTACAGTTATTTTGACATCACAGCTATGCAATAGAATGGGGCCTTGAACTTCAAGGTGATTGTGTGTGTTCTGTATTGGTAGCCAAGCAGCAGGACGGGGCAGCGGCCATGGAGATGCAGCCTCTGAAGAGTGCCGAAGGGGGAGATGGGGATGACAAGAAGAAGGCCAACATGCACAAGAAAGAGAAGTCGGTCTTGCAGGGGAAACTCACCAAGCTGGCTGTGCAAATAGGCAAGGCAGGTGAGTGTTCCATCTGAGAAGGCAAAGAAGGGATGAGATGAGAAGAGAGCCACATGCTGCAATGTTACCAAAAAAAAGGTTGACTTTTGTTTAATTCATTTTAGTTTAGTTCAATTCAAATTAAGTGCCTACTGTATGCACAGCACTGAGGACACAGTATAATACAAGATATAACAGGCTCTGTTCTTATAAATTTTGAAATCTAATGGGGAAGGAGGGACAAGTTTACACATGACTATGATAACAAGGAGAATGGAATGAATAGTCAGTTAGCAAGCCTTTATTAAATACCTTTTGGGTGTAAGGCAGTGAGGTAGGCTCTCAGGAAACAAAGGCAAACACATTCAAACCTGGAAAGAAATGGGAAGAGGGTAGAAAATGTGAGTGAATGGGTAGAAAAGTACCTCTCTTGATCATGCTCTCTTGCAAGAAATTCTTATTGGGTATCCAGGAGAACAAGGACTCCTTGAGGGCAAAAAAATCCATTTTTATCTTTGTATGTCCAGTGCCTTGCACACAATAGATGCTTAATAAATACTTGTGAATTTGTTTGAATCATAATTAGTTCATCACCATGTAATTTTATCATAATTATAATAAATTATTATCTTGTCAGAGATCACAGTTCTGGTTTTCAGGAATTAAATATCAAAAAGGTCTGGTAGCCCTACTCTCAATGGTGAACTAGAAAACACAACCAATAAAGGTGTTCTCAGCTCAGGAAGGGGAAAATGGGATTGTTTGTGCATATGTCCATTTATCATCATCTCCCTCAGTTGGAAGCAAGCACTATGAAGGTGAACACTCGGTTCAGTCTCCTTTGGCACCCCAGATACCCTGCACAGTGTCTCTTACATAAAGTAGTTGTCCAAGAAATATTTGTTTTATATAAATGAATGTCTATGATAGCTTTTTGCTCACTCCCACCTTTGTTCATTTTTCAAGACTTAAATATTTTTCCTATTGTGTGGACAAGTTTCACTGTTGTGTTTTTTAATAATGAGAGAACTGAATAACTTTCATGAGTCTAACCCTATGTGCAGTGTAAATGACCCTCAGTTGGATAGCTTCCTTCTAGAGATGGCATGTGACCTGCTCAACAACTAGAGAAAATATCCATTTTCTGGTATTCATTAATGAGGGGAATAGGTTTTAGAATTTTGAGTGAAAAAGAATTTTGAAATGTCTATTCCAACCCCTTATCTTTATATTTCAGGACAGTGCATCTACACTCAAAGAGGGAAAAAGGCTTCTTGGGGTCACACTAATGCAAAAAGCAATAGAGAAGGGATTGAAACCAAGGCCCTTGGAGTCAATATCTAGTCAATATTATTTCACTCCATTCCACTGCCATAGATATATATATTATATTATGGAGATGACTTTGTAATATAGAATAAGTTTACCATGTATCATATATGTTATGAAAAAAGGAAGGATTGCTTTTATATACAGGGTGTTACAGAAGTCTTATGTAGTTTTAAGCTATCAAAGCTTTTGGTTCATCCTGTTCAGTAATGAACTGGCTTATTGTAAGGTCTGGGACTCTTGGGAAAGGGATAAAAGGGAGAAGAGAGCTTGCCTGTTTGGGACTCAATTGCAGTATTAGACATTAGTATCAGCACCCTGGAGAGCTCTGTTTGAGAATGTTACTGGGATTCTGCTCTAGACCATATTGTAAGGGTACTATATTTTGTTAAAGTCCTCCTGGCTGTCCACTGGATTCAGGTGCCTGCCATCACTAATAAGGTTTTATTCAACATTCATTCGACAAACATTTATTGATCCATTTTATTTAGGGACCTGCATTAAATCAAGCAGGTAGACAGTAACCTTAATCTAGTCAGCAAGAACAAGCCACATATTCTATATATGGTAAATAGGGATACTAATCTTAGCTTGATGACTCTTATAAGAACTCTTTGAGGTAGGTCATTAATTATAGCTGTAGACTTGGAAAAGGACCTTAGAGATCATGTAGTCCAAATTTCTCACTTTTTTCTCAAGGTCACATAAGTAGAAATGGACAGAACTGAGATTTGAATCCTAGTTGTCAGCATTTTTTTCCATTGTACCATAACACCACCCCAAAATAGCATTCTATCCATTTTATAGATGAGGAGAATTGAGATTCACTAATGAATTAGGTAACAAGAATGCAAGGGTAAGGGGACCATTGTCTCTTGAAGGTCTTTTATGGAAACATAACTTTGTTTCCCAGGAACAGAGTACTGTATCAGCTCAGATCAGCTTATCAGATTAGCTCCGTGGGCTTTCCCTGTTCTGCCTGGCTCCATGAGGACATTACTTGTAGTGAAAGCTAAGTGCAAACTCTTTGCTTCTCCCCTCTTAGGCAGGTGCTGTCCCCCCAGCTCTAATTATAGCAGCCATGGTTTGGAGAACAGTAGCAAATTATAGGCTTTGCTGACTATATTTAAATGAGGAGCATTGTACAATCCTGAGCTCAGTTTCCAGGCTCTGAGCATGTAAGGCAGGACTTGGAACACATGACTTTTAAGGCAGAGCAGCGGGGGACCCTGCAGCTGGGTACAGAAGCCAGGCACAGGACCTTCCTGGCACCTGGGATGCATTGCTATTGCTTGGTGGTCCAGGACTTACTTGTCAAGCGCTGTCTGCTCAGCAGCCATGTATGATTGCAAATGCATCAGGCTTTTTCTCTCTGATGGTGAACATAGTAAGGGCAAACACTTAGTCTTCAGAACCCTCCCTTACTTCAGCCTCTCATTCCAGCACAATTTCCTTAGCCTTTTAAGAAAATTTACTGGGCACTTCTCTTAAAACTAATAGAGGGAGCAGTGGATTGAGAGCCAGGCCTAGAGACCGGAGGTCCTGGGTTCAAATCTGGCCTCAGACACTTCCCAGCTGTGTGACCCTGGGAAAGTAACTTGACCCCCATTGCCTAGCCCTTACCACTCTTCTGCCTTGGAGCCAATACACAGTATTGACTCCAAGACAGAAGGTAAGTGTTTAAAAAAAACTAATAGAAAGAGATTGCTAGCATCATATATTCCCATTTTATACACAAGGAATTTGAGACTCAGTGAGCTTACATGATTTGCCCAGGACCACATAACTAGGAAGTATTCCAGCTAACTTGTCATCCTATATCTCTTAAGTTTAAAACAATTATTCTTTCCTCCTATGTATCTCTGTACTAGCCAGAGTTGCCCCAACTTTTTCCCATATAGGCCCTTGGAAATTTCTGCCTCTATATCTATTCAAAATGCCATCTTCTCTCTTTATCTAACTCCAATCTACTCCCTCCTCCAAGAATCATTCCTTGACCATAATAGCCTTTAATGATTCCTTCTTCTAACTGCCTAAAAGCTTGCCTGCTTATAACATTGTCACTTTGTCATTTTTTTATGTTCCCATCCAGCTTGTACATTCCTAGGAAGACTGACTTATAGCTCTTGGTCTCTCCTGCAATCCTTTGCCAAGTATATTAAAGCACTTCACAAACTCTAAAGCTCTAGATATATGTTTATTGTTACTATTACTTTTATTCAGCTAGGTTGTAGAGTAGATAGTGCCAATCCTGGAGTCTGGAAGATTCATTTTTCTCAGTTCAAATCTATTCTCAGCCACTTAGTAGTTATGTGAACTTGGGCAAGTCACTTAACCTTATTTGCCTCAGTTTCCTCATCTGTAAAATGAACTGGAAGGGGAAATGGCAAACCACTCCAGTATCTTTGCCAAGAAAACCCCAAATTGGTATACAAAGAGTCAGACACATCTGAAAATGACTAACATTATTATTATTGACAAATATCATGTACAGAATAGAGAGACATAAACTTAGGAGGAGAAGGAAACTTATAAGATATCTAATCAACCTACCTCTCCTGGAATTTTCAGGATTCCAGAAATAATAGGATAGAGAGCACTGAACTTGAAGTAAGAAAATGTGATTCTTAGCCTGGCTCTGGTGTTCACTCTCTATGTAACCGTGATCAAATTGTTTCCTTTCTCTGAACTTCAGTTTTCTATCTCTTCTGGATAAAACCATTGGGTTTGTCACTCCCATATTTGCCAGTTTATGTACTCTGATCCTCACCCTCTCACATTCTAGGAGGTAACATTCCTCAGACCCTTCTGAAACACCAGTGAGAAGTGTACACAGTGCCCTGCTTGGTTTTTTGAGCAGAAATGTAATTTCGTTGGAATAGAAACCGTCTAGTGAGAAAACCTTTCTCTCTACCAGTGCAAATCAGCATGTATTCAATAACTTAAAGTCTGAAAGAGTCTCCTGGAAGCATGAAATGGTGACAGGACTTGCCCAAGGTCACTCAGTTCATATTTGTTAGAGGCAGGACTTGAACCAAGATCTTCCAGGTCTCTGTTGACTACACTGCACTTTGGCACTCATAGTAAGCACTTAGTAAATATTCATTATTAACTAATGAATTAACTCCTTCATGATACTGCATATTGGACATTTTTAAACCCTCACCTTCTGACTTAGACTTAGAATCAATACTGTGTATTAGTTCCAAGCAGAAGAGCGGTAAGGGCTAGGCAATAGGGATCAAGTGACTTGGGTTGGACATTTCTGAACATAAGAAATGTCTTTCTTCTGGGCAGCCAGAATCCAACATATTATAACTTCCTCTCACTGGTCCTCATTATCCTCTAGGAAGCAACACAGAACAAACTTTATCCCATTTATTGAGAGATGTGACCCATCCCTTCAAGTATCGCCCCCCTCTACTGAGTAGAGCTCAGCACAAAGTCAGTACTTAATAAATGTCTTTTGCATTGACATGCAACAAGAACATGGTCCAAAATACCCTGTTTATGAAATGAATAATGCCAAGAACTGGATAGAGCCTTATCTGAAACCTTGCAAGCAGGCTGTAGAAGAAACTGACTCATTCAAAGAGGGAGACAGGAGGGACATGCTTAGAAGTCATGGAAGGACACATTTAGCAGAAATTGTGAATGAACAGGAAATAATGAGCTAGATGATTTAAAAACCACATCAGAGCTGCTGGCTGCAAATGAATGTCACCTTACGAGTGAGTGACATATCTGATCAGGCTAGGTGTGTATTGACTTCCATCCCAGTAACATGGCTATTGTAAAAACGGTTTCTGGAGCTCCTTTCTGAGAGCTGCCTCAAAGCCAGTTCATAAATCACACAGGAAAATTGACCTTGCTTCAGACTCCAGAGGAGCTAGGAGAGCAGAGGGACCAAGATGAATGTGAATCAGTTGGTGACAGAGTTGGGACTGAAGCTGAAAATTGAATTCTCATCCCAGTTTAGCCATTGACTGGCTGTGTGACCTTGGATAAATTGTTTCCAGTCTCTGAGTCTCTATAGAAGGTTAGAGTGGACAATTTCTGAGTTCTCTATTGACTCTAAGGGTCTATCATTCCATGAATCTCAGTGGAGGAAGCTTAGTTCAAACACTGAGAGAATGCCACTTGTGCTAGGTGGGCAGTGACAAAAAGCCATATCATCAAGGTGCTTGCTGTGTTTATGTAAAATCTCTCAGCTGGGCATTGTCTGAGGAAAGGACTTGATTCTTTCAAATAATTCATCAAGAAATAAGCACAATGAGGGCAGTGAGTTGACTTATTTGAATCGAGAGCCGGGGCTAGAGAGGACTTCAAATCTGCCCAACATCACATAGCTAGCAAGTATCTGAGGCTAGATTTGAAGCCAGGACCTCCCATCTCTAGATATGGCTCTCAATCCACTGTGCCACCTTGCTGCCACCTATATGGACATATATAAAAGGGAAATGAACTGTCTTTGGATGTCATGGTTTCCCCATCACTGAAGATTTCCAGTTGAAAGTTCTGTGACCACTTGCCAGGGATATTGTAGTGGGGATTCCTCTTGGATATGAATTGACCTCAGTAGCATCTGAATGCATTTTGAGAGCTGAGATTTTGGGATTCATCCCTGGGATGGACCCTAGTATCTCCTTGAGTTGGTCTTCTCCTGTGTTCCAGGCCTTGTGATGTCTGCCATTACTGTGATCATCCTGGTGCTCTACTTCACTGTGGACACCTTCGTGGTGAACAAGAAGCCTTGGCTGCCCGAGTGTACTCCAGTCTATGTGCAATACTTTGTCAAGTTCTTCATTATCGGGGTGACTGTGCTGGTGGTTGCTGTGCCTGAAGGGCTCCCCCTTGCTGTCACTATCTCTTTGGCTTACTCTGTGAAGGTAAGAAGCAGGGAGAAGAAATGGAGATGAGCCAATCAGGTGATGCAGCTCCCTGTAGCACACTGTGTTTCTCATTCTCAGATGGTGGGCAATGGGGACAGTTGTCTTGGGGCTTGGAAAGAACCTGGGGTCACAGCAGCAGCTAAGAAGAATGTGCTGATGACTGCTGTCATTCAGGGAAAGGGCATGTGAAGCTCCAACCCCTTCCCATAGAGCCTCTCCAGCTGCCTTAGAAAGGAGCTCTGAGCATCATATCTGTAGCCCCTGCCTCAACTCTTGCTCCACAGAATTATTCAGCTCATCCTAGTATAATACTGGAACCCAAGGGTCCCTTTGAAGCTTGGAAAAGGTAAGTTTAAGACAAATCAAATAAAATTGTTCTTCTTAGAGCAAGAATTTAAGTTAGGGGACCAAGAACCATAAGAGAGAATTATGATATCAATATTGAAGGAGCCTCCTCCAAATTAAGATTCAAGAAGGGGCCATACATGAATGTTTTCCTAAAGGAAAGTAAGATGTCTGGAGAAATAAGCCTTTGCATTTTTCCTCCAACCAAAGAATATCATCATGTCCTCCTATTTCACAAATACCTGGTGACTCAGATTAGCCAAAGAATAGACTCTGTGGACCAACATTTGTCTGAGTGGGCATGGAAATTTTCATGGCCATTGACATAGGAATTTCAATTCCAGTTTTTTGGTCCAATTTCAACCCCAAGTTGTCATCTCTTCTCTAATCCTTATCCCCACATTTATCTTCATATTAGCCCAGATTTCACCTGTGCAGGTAGAGAAATATTCCTGGAAAAGCAAGGAGTCATGTCCCCATTTAATAGATAGGAATGTTCAATTGCCATCCAAGTATGTGGCAAGAGCCAGTTTCTAAGTTAGGACTTGGGTTTGGGTGCCCAGCTGTAATTACATATGGAAAACAGATCTCTTAAAAGTTGCCAAAAAGAGCTGCCTCACTGTAAGCTATACACACCTTATCACTACCATTTTTAGGGTACATAATATAAAGAGAAACTCCACCCCCTAAAAACTCCAAACTCCAATAGTAGATATAGTACACAACACCCTAGTAGTCAGATTTCTGGGAAGAATTCTTTTTGAATTTTTAGCTTCCCTCCAAAGCAGCAAGTTATCACCCTAGTGGACCCATCTCTCTACTTAGCAAACATGAAACAGTTGGCTTGCCACTTGGGGCTGTTTTTCCAGTCTCAAGTTTAAATGTTTCCAGGTACTGAAGGGTACCTTTTCTGTTCCAAACTTCTACCTATTTGCAGGTATTTAGTCAAAACCCTTTTAATTCTGGGAAACACTAATGTGGTCTAGGAACTTTCCCTAGCTGCAGCCCCTTCAAAGCCACAAGAAGGCAGGATAGGCATGACATACGAGAGCTGACGAATATACTGGTACCTACGTTCAGTGTGTTAATTAATTGACCTTGGATATGGATTCTGTGCATTTAAGTTGGCCTGTCTGTTTTCTGAATGTTTGCCTGGCCTTGGATCACATTTTCCTGTCTGTTCCCTTTGGGGTCCTGCCTCTTTAACATTGCCAATGTGTTCTTCCGGACCCCACATGTGCCTCCTACCTCAGATCCTCCCTGGCTTGGTATCTCATGCAAGCTACTATGAAGACTGTCCTCTTTTGGCCAATCAACTCACATTTTTTCCTTGACTAGTCTCCCAAGCTGAGAGTTTGCTTCCCACCCAGACCATGCCTGCTGGTGCTACAGTTCATACCACGGAGAGCTCTCCTGCCCAATCCCCTGGGAGGTCAGACACTTTGCCGAGGTAGATTCTTCACTGTTGGACAGCATAATATTTGTTTTCATTTAATAGATTTGAATAGGCAGCCCTCTAGAGGTTAATTATTTCCTCATTTGCACTGTCTCTGGAATTCTAATATCTGCCACCAAGTAGGTAGAGTTGTCTGTAAATGGCTATATGAACCCAGAAGACAAGCTTTCATCAAAGACAGATAATGAGAAAAAGGATATGATCCTACAAATATGGTTTTCCCATGCTAAAAAAGGAAAGAAAATTATAAAATATTAAACAGCATAATATATGTTATACAAATGCTAATGAATCTAATTTCTCTCCTTTCAAAATAATTATTTAAAAAGATGCCATTTAGAAAGAGATGAAAAGGGCCATCAGCTCTAAAGTATAGACTGATATCTCACTCCTTACAAATTATTATGTGTCTACTTGTCCAGATCCTGTTACATATTTCTAATATTCCCATAATAAATAATCGAATTTTAAAAGTTTTACTTATAGGGGCAGCTAGGTGGCTCAGTGGATTGAGAGCCAGGCCTAGAGACGGGAGGTCCTAGGTTCAAATCTGACCTCAGACACTTCCCAGCTGTGTGACCCTGGGCAAGTCACTTCACCCCCATTGCCTACCCTTACCACTCTTCTGCCTTAGAGCCAATACACAGAATTGACTCCAAGACAGAAGGGAAGGGTTTAAAAAAATTAAAAGTTTTACTTACTTCCTATCTTGAAGGTCCCAAAGTTTTTTAGAAAATAGGGATGGAAGAATAATGGTTAGGAAGAGAGAAAGAATTTAAGAAGTTGTTAAGCTGGCAAACCAACCAACCAATCAATGTTCAAAGCTGATAATGTGTGCTTCTCCACAAGACCTAACACATTGAGAGGAAACAGATCACCTCATCATCAAATGACCTGATTGATCGGTCACACTCCTCAGAATCTGGACCCCTTCCCTTCACATTGTCATAATGGGCTTTTTTCCTACACTAAGGCTTCTGCCACTCAGCTGAAGCCAGTTGTGAGCAGGCCATGTTTTTCTTTCTCTTCCTCTCCATCAGAAAATGATGAAGGACAACAATCTTGTACGCCACTTGGACGCCTGTGAGACAATGGGCAATGCCACAGCTATCTGCTCTGACAAGACGGGGACGCTGACCACCAACCGCATGACTGTGGTGCAGGCATACATTGGGGATGTCCACTACAAGGAGATTCCAGAGGCCAGTGCCATCAACTCCCAAACTCTGGAGCTGCTGGTGAATGCCATCGCCATCAACAGTGCTTACACCACAAAGATTCTGGTAAGTGGCTGATGACTACCCATGGCAGCAGTCAGAGAGACCCAGTGCACTAGAATCATGGGGCACACTTCAAAACATGTTTCATCTTAAAACATCTTACCACTGGCCAAGAGATACTAAAAAGACTTTTCAGTATCTAATTAAACAATTCCTTTCATAATAAGTTCATCTTTTTTTGTTATATTCCCATATCAGAATGGAAACACTTAGATCCGTCCCTGTGATGGCTAACATGGAGGCTCAAAAGGTGGGGGTAAATAGTCAACCATTCAGATGTTTATCTACAGCCAGATATTTGACATTGCACAGACAAAACATATGGATGAAGAATAGAATGTTTTCACATTTCTTCCAGATGTTTTCCTCATGTATGCCTCAAACAATGGTTTCTAAATCAAGTTTCTAGGGCAGACATCTCCTATCTCCCATCCCTTTGACCTCCCCTCCACCAGTCTTGGTATTGCCACTTCTCAGAGTCATATTGCAACATAAAGTCAGCACAGAGGCAATGAGATTGTGAAGGGTCACTGAGAATGAGATGCTCTCTTCTGTTCTTCAGACATTGATATGGGGAGGAATGGTAACTGCACTGTGAGGAGAGTGTCCCTGCATCCCTGGGGCTGAGGGATGTGAATAAAATCAGAAAGTAGGTCAGCATGGTATGCACAGAATGCTAATGAGGGAAGGACCCAAGGTGCAATGCAGGGGAACACAAAATGGTTCCCTTTGTAAAATCTGAATTGAAAAAAAAAAAGTGATGTTGACTTCTACTAACTTTTAAAGCAGGTCAGTATCTTCTGTTGTGTCATCCTAAGAATATGGTGGGCTAGGAGTTTTCTGAGAAGGCTTTGGAGTTATTTGGGGAGAGTTGGAATTAGGAAAATATCATAAGCAGAGAACCCCAGGCCAATGGCTAAATGGGGTTACTGAATTTGATGGCATAAAATGGTCTAGGAGTCAGAAAACATGAAGTCAAGTCCTATCTTTGTGACTAACTTGCTGTAATGCCATGTATTTACTTCATTTAGTTATTCCTCAGTTTCCCTACCTGTTCAATAAGTATGTTGGACTAGATGGTATGCCATGTGTTTCCTAGCTCTAATGTCCTAGGTCAAGATTACTAAAATAGTCCCAGTAGAGCATAAATCTTTTGTGTCACTAAGTCCAGATCAGTCTATGCAAGCCAGAGCCACTGAAACAGGATATGGTGTTATAAGATTGAGGCATAACATTTTTTACTTCAGGCATAACATTTAACCTCTCTGATTGATCTAGATCACTGGTGTCAAATTCAGATAGAAATGGATGCTGGAAAGCATATTGGCTTAGAAAATCATAAAATAATAGTATCTGTGTTTGTACTGGATTTTTAATTTATTTTGTTAAAAATGTCTCAAACATTTTAATCTGGTTCCTGTGCACTGATAAGAATTTTGCTGGCTGTCCTGCCATCTGAGGGCTGCAAGTTTGATATCTCTGATCTAGATGATCAGAGTGCTTGCTATCTTTGAAACATTATTAGCAAATTAAGAGCAAAATGAGAATCTCTTTGCAAGATCTTGAATGATTAATATTGCATTCAACATGCAAAATGGCATAGAGAATTGGACTGATTGGTTAAAAAAGGGATTTTAATGCCTGATAATAGTAATAATGATATGAATAATAGCATTTACATAATTCTTTGAGGTTTGAAAAGCACTTACATGTTATTTCATTTTGATCCTCCTTTCAACCTACAAGGTAGGTGTTATTATTATTTCCAATTTACAGAGGAGGAAACTGAGACTGAGAGAGGCTAAGTGACTTGTCCAGGTTCATATAATAATAAATGTCTAAGACAGGATTGGAGTTCAAGTCTAGCTCTCTATGTACTATGCTACCTAGCATACTAATGTGTAATTAAAAGAATACTGAACAAGGAATCAAGAAATCTGAATGTGAGTCTTGGTTCTGCCAGTAACTAATCAATTATGTGATCCTGGGGTAGTCAGTTTTCTTCTTGGGATCTCCATTCTTTCATCTGTAAAATGAAAAGGTTGAATTCCATAGTTAATAAGGTTTCTTAGACTTATAAACTCTGAGGATGGCAGGACAGGAATGAACCTCCCAGAACATCTATGTCTCTTCCATCTCTAAGAGACTATGATGGTTTAAGTTTCTGTAAGAGAGATAGAGTGAGAGCAAGAATGAGAGAGTGAGAAAATGAGGAAAGATAGAAGAGACAGGAAGGGGGAAAGAAAGGAAGGGGGAAAGAAAGGAAGGAAGGAAGGAAGGAAGGAAGGAAGGAAGGAAGGAAGGAAGGAAGGAAGGAAGGGAAAAAGATAAAACCTTAATCACTTTGTGGTCAGCCCCACTAGTTAAGTTCTAAACTTCACTAGACCTGTCCTCAAACATCAAAGATGGTTGCCTTTGGCCGACCCTTACATAGAGCCTTTCTTGCTTGGTAGGCTCAAATGTAGGTGCTTTTATAACCTTTGAAAATGCAAGATTCCCCCTTTATGGCACAGTGAGATGAACTAGAAATGATCAGAACTACACCACTGGAGGAAAGAAGTCCCTGCACCAATGTGGTGGTGGAATTTTTGTTATTATAGCTTGATTTCGTTGTCTCACAATTTCAGGGATAGAGCTTTTCCCCCTGTACTTCATGATACAGGTATCTGCCTCACTTCTCCTCTTCTGATGTCATCTGTACAGACAGCACTCTGACTTGTTGCTAAGAGGGACAAGGTTGTCTGAAGGAAAGGTCAGTCATCTGGCCATAGTGTTTTGTTCCCATTCAGTTACTGAAATGGTCGATCTAAACTGAATTTTCTTGACAGCAATGTTGAAGTGGGCCAAAAAAAGACAATCCCTGGACTGGTACTCCCAGAAGGAACTTTCAGAATCAGGACTAGATTTTTATACTCTCATTTGTCTGTTTTTCATTTAATAATAGTAGGATTGTAAATATAGATCTTAAAGGGATTTTGGAGACAATCCAGTCCAAACCCCTCATTTTACAGATGAGAAGAATAAGACCTAATGAAAAGGTTAGTGAATTTACCCAAGGTAACATAAGCAGTAAGTGACAAAAGATGGATTCAAACCCAGATCCTCTGGCTCCAGGGGTACTCTTTCCACTGTACTATGCTGTCTTCTTCAATGTTTTATTGATAATTTAAATTTTTACATTCCTATCACTTCCTAATAATCCATTTGCTTCTCAACAGAACTGTCCCTTTTTAACAAAGTTAATAGTTAATCAGAGAAGTTCATCCCCTTAGCCATGCCTAACAATATATTTGGCATTTGGAATTCATGCGTGGTCACTTCCTTGTCTCTCTGTTTAGAAAATACTAATGGGTTTCATTATTAGCACTCTGAAATCAAGACTGGTTTTCCACTGAACTGAGTCCTGATGTCCTATTGTTTTCCTTATTTCATTGTGATCACTTTGAAACTGGTTCCCTTAATTTGTTTTATTCACCCTGCATCAATTCATATGAGTCTTTTGAAGTTTCTCTGTGTTCTTTATAGTCATCTTTTAATGAAACTATATTATATTCTATTCATATATCACAGAGTCTCCAATCATTTCCCAATAAGAGGCACCCATGTTGTTTCCACTTTTTGTGACACCCTGAACAGTGATACTATAAATATTTTGGTATGTTTGAGACCTTTCTTTTCTTAACTGCCTGGCAACAAACCCCAGAGGAAAAGGAAAGATAACGTATTTAATTTTGGACATAGAAAGTTTGAGATACCTATATGACATTTAGATGGAGATGTCCAGAAGACATTTAGCGAGGCAGAAATGGATCTCAGGAGAGAAATGAGGGCTGCATAGGTAGGTTTGAGCACCATCTACAAAAAGTTTAAGTTAAACTGATGGGAGCTGAAAAAGAAGAGAAGGTCCAGGATGGAATTGACTTGGAGTCAGGAAGACCTGAATTTAAATCCTGTCTCAGATACTTACAAGTTATGTGTCTTTGGGCAAATAGCTTTCAATCTTTTTTGGACTCAGTTTCTTCATCTCTAAAATGGAGTTATTAGCACCTACCTAGATTGTCTGTTATGAGAATTTAATGAGATTTGGAAACCATAAAGGACAATATAGATTAACTGCTATTTATACAATTTTATATATGTATATAAGTATACATATATAATTATATACCTGGTTATCTATAAAATATCAACTGTTTTTGTCCTTATATGGATATATATTAATATTTATGTAGCTGCTATTATTATGGTTATCATCATCATCATTATTATTCAGAAAGATGATTTATGAATTCCCTTCAGAGAGTCATAGCTACAGAATAAGGCACAAAATGACCTATTTAAGTGCATTGGGCTCTATAACAAAATCTTAAGTAAGTGTGATGTAGTGAAAAAAGGCAGTGGCACTGAGTTCAAATTTCAGACTTATTGCCTGTGTGACCTATGATTTGAGCTAAGAGTTATCAGGATTTTTTTTAAGTTAGTACTTGAACCAGGCATGATGTTGTACAGCGGTAATCCCTACTGATGGGGAGCTGGATCTCTTGAGCTCAGGAGTTCTGATCAGGTGTCTGCAATATGTCTGTGACTACTATGAGGAGCTTCTGGCAGTAAGAGGAGGGCTCCAAATTACCTGAGGCAGGGTAAACCAGGCCTTGTAGTAAACAGACCTGGTCAAATTTCTCCTGCTGATCAGAGTGAGACCATGTCTGTGTGTGGTCCCCTCCAGTCTGACCATCTAGGAAGGCCCAGTATTAAAAAAAATGGGACAGGAAGTGGGAGAGAAGTGAGTGTATTATGAGACTTTAGACTCACCTAGTATCCTATATGAATTACTATGCTATCCTAAGCATCCTTTTTCAAGGATGGGTATGGCTTATTTTGTCCCCTCCTAGAGGATAACCAGTGTGTCCCTTCTAAGTAGAAGTTGTTCTGCTACACATTAGGAAACCTTTTGAATAAGGAGTCAGAGAATTTGGGTTCAAATCCTGACAAGTTACCTAACCTCCCTGGGCCTCAGTTTTGTCATCTGTAAAAATGAGAGGCTGGATCTTAGATGACCTCAGCTATTTTCTAACTCTAGAGATATTATTCTGTATTGGAATTCCACCCATCCTGGCTACCTTAGGCAAGTCACTTAGTCTCCCTAGTTCTTAGTTTACATATCCAAAAATTATGGAGTTAGACTAGATGGGTTTTGAGGTCCCTTCCAATTATAAATTTTTAATTATCACAATTCTTCTCAATCTAGGATTAACAGAAATTTTTGCAACTGAATATCAGGTTGTTGATGATTGGCATTTCCATCATGGAAGTCTAGAACTCACACCTTCTATAGACCTAGTTACTCTGTATTTTGGTAAAAGTCTTGATTTGCAAGGCTGTCATTCATCATTGTGGTTCACCAGCATATGTCTTAGGAATGGGAAAATATTCATTAGCTCCATATTTTGGGCTCAGCCATCACAACAGAAGGAATGGGCATGTTCTTGAACCAATGTTCATTCAAGCACTTGCCACCCTGGGACTGTGGACAACTTTGTCATAAACCCAATTTGGCAAAAGGATTCAGAAATGTGGCAGATGTTATTTTCCAGAGGGTAAGTCTCAGGATCATTTACTTATAAGCTTATAGAATTTTAGAGTTTCAAGGGATCTTAGACATCATCTGCTTTACAGAGGGGGTAACTGAGGCAAAGAGAGCTGAAGTGTCATATCTAGGATCAGAAAGTTATCCTATAGTTGTGAATCCTTTGCTCTTTCCACCATTTAAGATAAACACAAATAAATGATTTGCTCAAAAGAGAGGACAAGTGATATTTAATGAATAGTATAACACCTGAACTATCAGGATATTTTTTGTTCAATACTAATATACAATTATTCAAAAATGAGGTCTGTAAATTGTGGCTATAGTTCTTTTTTAAATTATTCTTTTTTAATTGAATTTGTTTTATTCAGCCCCTCTCATAGAAGGCATGGTTTGGCTAAATATGTATGGCTTATGTCTTTTGTGTTCCTATTTCTCATTTCATTCTCTGAAGGTAAACATTCACAAGTTATTCTTCACATATTAAATCTGGAGCTTATACAATGTTCATTTGGTTCTACTCATGTCACTCTTCATTATCCCATGTAGTTCTTTCAAAGTTTTAAAAAAATGATGCAATCATCATTTTTTATTCCATCTCAGTCATATAACCACAATTTGTTAGCCATTCCCCAACTGATGGATTTGTAGCTATAATTCTTATTTTTTCCCAATACCAGATTGTTTTATTTATTTTAAAAAATGTATTTTATTTTACCAATTAGATGTAATAACAATTTTCCACATAAGTTTTCTGAAGTTATAAGATCCAAATTCTCTCTCTTCCTTCCCTCTTTTTTTCTTGAAGATGGTAAGCAATTTGTTCTGGTTTATATATGCATTATCATGCAAACCTATTTCTATATTATTCATCGTCATATAAAACCAAAACCCCAAAATAAAAATCCAAATAAACTAAAGTGAAGAATAAAATGAAAAACTTTGGTCCGCATTCCGACTCCAACAGTTCTTTCTCTGGAGCTGGATAGCATTCTTTGTCATAAGTCCTTCAGAATTGTCCTGGAGCATTATATTGCTGAGAGTAGCAAAGTCCTTCACAGTTGATCATCATACCATGTTTCTGTTACAATATTCTCCAGATTCTGCTTATTTCACTCTGCATCAGTCCATGAAGCTCTTTCCTGCTCTTTCTGAAATCATCCTGTTCATCATTTCTTATAGCACAATAAGTATTCCATCACCATCATATACCACGATTTGTTCAGTGATTCCCCAAATGATGGAAAGCCTCTCAATTTCCAATTCTTTGCCACCACAAAAAAGGCTATTCTAAATATTCTTGTACGAGTAGGTCCTCCCCACACCTTTTTTAATCTCTGTGGGTATTATAGGATCAGTAGGGTATCTATAGTTTTATAGCCCTTTGGGCATTGTTCCAAATTGCCCTACAGAATGTTTGGATCAGTTCACAACTCCATCAACAATGCATTAGTGTCCCAATTTTGCTACATCCTCTCCAACATTTATCACTTTCCTTTACTGTCATTTTGGATGTGGCTATAATTTGTAACCTTATGATTTCTAATTTTGTTCATTATCCTTGTCGTCACATCCAATCCTTCCCTCTCCCCCTCACTTTTTACCAGGTCATGACCTCTGCACTGGTCACACTTTCCTTCCTTCAGTATATTGATTCCCTTGAGCAATCTGTTGAACTCCATACTGTTTTGAATGGTAGAGACCCTTGCCCCCTCATCCTTTTACTGATCTTGCCAAACCTCAACCTTGGATTACTCCATTCATCTGCTGACTTTATTCCTATCCATGTGCTTCTCAGTGGAAATGGAGAAAATAGTGAAACTGTGCTGACTGGACAACCAAATTTTGGTTACATCAGTATTACTGGGTCCACACTGCCCCAAGGCAATCTTTTTATACTTTACTAATCAGATTACTGTCCCACTCACTGAAAAGACCATTCTAAATCTTTTCATCTCTCCTCAAGCCCTCTGTGGCAGCTCCCTCACCCCACTTCAACTGAGAACTTTCCTCATACTTATTTTTTGAAATGGCCACCAGCTGAGAGCTCCCTCTTCTCCTTGTTCATCTCATATCATTCAAATGACTTCCTCTGCTGTCATTTTCATCTCTATCTGACATGAAGAGATGCTCATTCTCCTTGCCAAGGTGAGCCCTTTGGCACACACAAGTTATTGCATTCCATCCAGCATTCTCTACTAGATTGCCCTCCTTTATTATCCCCACTTTCCCACTAGTCTTCAGTCTCTCTTATCTCTACTGGCTGCTTTCTTGCTGCCTATATCTTCTCAACCCTTAAAATGCCCTTACTTGGTCCATCTCCTTCTCTTCATGGCTAAACTACTTGAGAAAGCCATTTACACTTCCTTTCTTCTCATTCAGTTCTTCTTTTAAAATTCTTACCTTCTATCCTAGAACCAATACTAAGTATCAGTTATAAAGCATAAGAGTATCAAGGGTTGGGCAGTCACCGTTAGGTGACTTGCCCAGGGTCACACAACCAGGAAGTGTCTTAGACAGATGTGAACCCAAGATCTCCCATCTCCAAGCCTGGCTCTCCATCCCTTGAGCCACCCAAGTGCCCCTCATTCACTTCTAAACCCTGAGTAATATGAGTTTGGACCTCACCATTTAATTAGAGTTGCTCTGCTAAAGTTACCAGTGATCCCTTAATTTCTAAATATAATTACATTTTCTTATTCCTTATCCTTCTTGATTCTTCTGCCATGTTTAATGCTGTCAACCAGCATTTTCTTTTCTGGTTAATTTTTAGATTTCCCTTTCATCTGTCTTCCAGATCCTTCTCAGTCTTCCTCTACGTCTGTTTTGGTGAAGACATGGCACACATGCCTCGGTAGTATGGAGGGGGCTACTCCATTCCCCCTCACCACTGAGTTTAAGGACATTTTTGCATGCCCCGTCCCTCTGTCCAGCAGACCAATACAAGCACTTCTTCCCTCCACTCTCTGGGTAATGCAGGAGTCTCACAGGGGCTTAAAGGTGTAGTTTGGGCACACAGTCTCTAAAAGGTTCACCAAAGCTGCTCTAAATCATGCTCTGAGAATCCCCCAAGGATCTTTCCTTGGTCCTCTTCTCTTCTCCCTCCATATTATTTCATTTGGGGATGTCATCATATTTTATGGATAAATTCAATGATCATTTTTATGCAGATGATTCCTAGATCTAAATATTCAGTTCTAATCTGAATTCTAGTCTTACATCATCAGTTGCTTCTTGGACATTTTCAACTGGATTCCTATAGATACCTCAAATTTAGTCTGTCTAAAATAGATCTCATCTCCTCCTTCCCTATAATTATCAAGGACATCACTCATTCACCCAGGCTCTCAATCTCATTGTCCTCCTAGTCACAATATTTCTTGCATATGTCCCTTTCCCTGTACTTAAATGGCACCACCCTGGTGCAGGCCCATGTCATCTCATTTCTAATCTATGAAAAGAGCCTTCTGATTGGTCTCTTTGCTTCAAGTCTCTCTCAACACAAGTCCATCCTACACTGAGCTGCTAAAGTCTTGCTCTGTCATAACCACATCTCCACTGAGCAAACTACAATATCTCCCCAAGCCTCCAGGCTCAAATATAAAATCCTCTTTGTCTTTTAAAGCCCTTCACAACTTGACTCCTTCCTCCTTTTCCAGCCCAGTTACCTAAAATTTCCTTCCACATACTCTATAAGGTCCACCACCAATGGCTTTCTTGTTATTTTTCACCCATGATTCTCTATCCATCCATCCATCAGTTCTGTACTTTAACTCTGACTTTCCTCTAGGTCTTGTATGCTCTCAGTCCTCAATGCTACGTCCTAGATTTCTTATCTCCCTTCCAGACTCAGCTCAGATCTCACCTTCTGCAAGATGACTTTTCTAGACTTGTCCATCCTGTTGCTTCCCACTGATCCCATAGAACCATGGTTTAGTCTTTTCTTTACATCCTTATTGTTTGGCACAGTACCTGAGCCATAGCCCTCAATAAATACTTTTTGGCCAATTGACTGTTGAATGAGTTCACAATATCTCTTAAGATATAGATATGCAAGCACTGCTCCAAATGTGCCTTGTTAGAGAGAGAACAATAATCATGTTGACAATAAATAAGAAAAAAGCAATCTGAAGAAAGCATAGTGATGTTGAATATGCCAATAACAAAATTTCACACATGTATAGTGGAATGCATAAAGAGCTAGCCTTGGAGCCAGACAACCTACATTCAAATCCAGCTTCTGATACGCCCTAGCTTTATGACCCTAATTTTTGTTGTTCATTGGTTTGGGGTATATCCAAATCTTTGTGACCCAATTTGGTGTTTTGTTGGCAGAGATAATGGAGTAGTTTGCCATTTCCTTCTTCAGCTCATTTTACAAATAAGGAAACTGAGACAAATATGGTTAAATGATGTGCCCAGGATCACCCAGCTAGTAATTGTCTGAGACCTGATTTGAACTCAAGAAGAAGAATCTTCCTGTCTCCAGACTGGGCACTCTATCTACTGTACCATCTAGCTCCTATGACCCTAAATAAATCACTTAACCTCTCAAATGCCCAAGACAATCCTCTAAGACTATAAGTGATAGATTGGTTGCTGATCTGAGGTATGGGAAAAATTTACTCAGTATGATTTCCCCATCTAGATGAAAATAGACCTCATTTCTTTTAAAACACCTATTTTGTGGGGATTTATGGTTTTTTGAGTAATTTCACATCCATTCCTGGACCTAGAATGAAATCACTCTGCCTCTCCGTACCTCAGTTTTCTCATCCACAAAATGGGGTTACCTGGCTACCTCACTGAGATATAGTCAGAATCAAGTGGAAAATGGCTGGGAAAAGCCTCTGGAAAGTGCAAGATGGGTGGAGGGTATCACCTGAACTTCAGAATCTTTCAGAGCTTCCTCAGAGTTTGCACCCAGATTTTATTAGTGAAGTTTATGAGACAGGGTGGAGAGTAATGACTATAGTAGGATGTTATCAGTCATTGCAGTAACAATTCCATTAGAAAGGGTAATGGCATTGTAATTCCATCAATGTAATGAATGCCTAGTGTTAAAATTCTTCTACTGAGTTCTTCAACCCAGTAACATAGTCTTGAAGAGCTTCCAAGGAACATTTGGTATTTAAGTGACTTGGCCAAGGTCATGCAGCCAGTCCATACCACACAGAGGTGCAAACCAACTGTTTTTGTTTTCTGACTCTGTTGTATAGTAGAAAGAGCCCTTTTTTTGGAGGGCATAGGTTCAAATCCTACTTCTGATGTTTGCTTCCTGTGTGTTCTGGGGGCAAGGCGTTTAATCTCCATGTCACTCAGTTCCTGCTCCTGAAAATGAAGGTATTGGATTACATAATTTCATATCTATGGTCTTCAGATCCTTGATGCCACTCTGCCTCTTATGATATTCCATCTGCATTCTTATTTAAAGGGCTTCCCCAACAGTCATACCCACTGAGACTTACAACAACCCAGTGGCCTTGACAGAACAGATACTGTTATTCCCATTTCACAGGTGAAGGACCTGAGGGCTTGGAGAAATTAAACATCTTCCTTAAAGTCATATAGTAAATTACAGAACCAAGACAAAAATTATAAGACTAGGTCGAGTCTTATGTCTAGATCTTATAGTCTAGATCAAAACTAAATCATGAGAACTAGAAGGGACCTTTAAAATTATCTAAAGATAGCTTCTTGGGATTATAGATCAGTGATGGCAAACCTATGGCATGCGTTTCAGCACTGAAACACATAGCCATTTTCGATGACACGCAGCCGCATACAGAGAAGTATGGGGCTGCGTGCCAAGGATGAAACATTTGCTGTAGTGTAAGTGTAGACACTCTGTGCACTATAGATGACAATTCTACCTATATTAATATACCTATTTTGGTTTATTAAATACAGTTATATATTACAATTATACATTTTTGTTATTTAAACTATAAATATCATGAAATTATGGTGGTTTTTTTTTCTCAGTGACGCACCACCCGAGTTATGCTCAGTTTTTTGGCAAATTTTGACACACCAAGCTCAAAAGGTTGCCCATCTCTGGATAGATTTAGAGCTGGAAGGGACATTAGAGGCCATAGTGAAGCTGAGGAAGATCACTACACGAGTTGCCTTCAGTCACAAAGGTAGTAAGTGAACTTTGATTTTTTACTGGTCATAACAGGATAAATAAAGTGACAGATTCTAAGTGAGTGAATAAGAGGAAGGTTGAATTAAATGCACTGTTACAGATTTAGGAAGAGAATTTCTTTTGTTCTCCCTTGTCTCTAGTCCAGTTGAGTGGAGGCAGAGAAGATGAATGTTTCTGGTACAACAGGAAACATCAGTGAAGCACCAGAGAAAGAGAAAGGTCTCTGGTGATCAGTAACCAGTCCCTCATATTTTTCAAGTTGTCATGTCTTGCAGATGGTCTAGGTTTTAATTAGGATTACGTTTTTACCTGAACAGAAAACAAAAACAAAACAACTGTGTATTGACAGCTAAAATAAATCAGCCTTAGACCTCATCTTCTCTACCCTTAGAATCCTGATTTTGTTCTATTTCCTTTTCTTTTTTTAGTTTATATGACTTTTAAAAATTAAGTTATTTGTTGACTACATCAAAATTCCCAGATATCTCCCTCTCTTCCCTCCCTTTACCAGAGAAAGCATCACTTGACAACAACAACAAAATGTATATACAAACTATGTTGGCTTTTTTTGTGATTCTATTCATCAGTTCTTTCTTTTGAGGTATGTAATATGGAAAATGGCAGGGTGGAATTCCTGCAGGATACGGGGTCAAGCCTCACCTAGAATTCCAGGGGACCTCCCCACCGCCGGAAAACTCTGGGTGAGGGGACAGTTGGAAAGGAGTTGAACAGTTGATTCCTGGGGGTTGAGGTGAGCAGGTCTCTCTGATCACTGTTCCTGTTTTGGGGTTTGCCTGAGTGGCCATAGTGGCAAAAGCCATTTTCTATATTACAGGTAGACATTTCCAAGTTATTCTTCAAATATTAGTTCTGTGGTTGTATATAATGTTCTATTCACTTAATTCTATTTTCTAAAAGAGCCTTAGTCTTATTGGAATCTTTGGGAGCTCAATCCCACCTTGATGGGATTATGACCACCACCAATTAACTCCAACAAAAATGTGGACAATGATAACAAAAAGTCGTTCTAAAACACTTTCTATTTTTAGAAGTGCCTTTCTCACAAGAAACCTGCAATGTCAGCAATACAAGCATCAATTAATTAATTAATTAATTTTAAAGCTCTAACATCCCATTTTAGAATCAACATTAGGTATCGGTTCCAAGGCAAGTGAGTAGTAAGGGCTAGGCAATGAGGATGAAATGACTTTCCCAAAATCATGCAGCTAGGACATATCTGAGGTCAGATATAAACCCAGGACCTCTCATCCCTAGGCCTGGATCTCTATCTATCGAGCCACTGAGATGCCTCTGCAGGTATTAATTATTAACCTCATTTCACAGATGAGGAAACTGAAAGAATCATAGAGCCCCAAAATCATTAATGTAGAGATGAAAGAGACATCATCTAGGCCTGCCCCCTCGTTTTACATATGAGTAAACTAAGGTCCAAAGAGACTAAATGACTTGCTGAAGGTCTCACAATTGGGAACTGGAGAGCTGTAATCAAACCCAAGTCTTCTGACAATTTTGACTTAATTTCCTAACGTATTGTTATCTAGAAAGAATGGACAGTCTTAGAAGAGCTGATGGGTTCCTTTTCTTTTAAAAAATAAATACCACAGATACAAGTTTTTTTTAACCAGCTACATGTCCTAATATGTCCTTTCTCCATCATCCTTTCATCTTAAAATAAAAACAATTTAACAAAATTAATCAACACTTCAGAAAGTTTGACATTTTGCGTCATGTTCCAAACCTATTAGCCCCTACCTCGGAGAGTACAGGAAGGAAATCTCTTTTTATATTTCTTCTTTGAGGTCAAGCTCTGTCATTATAGTTTCTATAGCAGTCAGTTTTCATTGTTATTGTTATTTACATTTACATGGCTGTAATCATTGTGTGCATATTGTTTTCCTGGTACTGTTAATTTCAATCTATGTCAACTTATACGTCTTTAAACATTTCTCTGAATTCTTCATATTCATTGTTTCTTATAATATAATAATCCATTATATTCACATAAGGCAACTTGTTTAGTCATTCCCCCATCAATGGACATTAACTTTGTTTCCGTTTCTTTTCTGCTACCAAAAGTGCCTCTATCAATATTTCTGTGTATATGGAGCCTTTTTTTTTTTATCATTGACTCCTTAGGGTATATAGGTAGGGTAGGTGGGTGGGTGGATAGATAGATAGATAGATAGATAGATAGATAGATAGATAGATAGATAGATAGATAGATAGATAGATAGATTGATAGATCTGGGTAAAAGACTATGAATATTCTAGTCTTTTTCTCTGGATAATTACAGATCATTTTCCAGTACCAATTCTGAAGTCCACCAATAATCTATCAGTAAAACTATCTTTTCATCATCCTTCTAACATTAACTATTTCCATCCTTTGTCATCTTTCCCCATTTGTAGGAGGGGGCAGCTAGGTAGCTCAGTGGATTAAGAGCCAGGCCTAGAGACAGGAGGTCCTAGGTTCAAATCTGACCTCAGACACTTCCCAGCTGTGTGACCCTGGTCAAGTCACTTGACCCCCATTGCCTACCCTTACCACTCTTCTGCCTTGGAGCCAATACAGAGTATTGACTCCAAGAAGGAAGGTAAGGGTTTAAAAAACAAACAAACAAAAAAAAAACAAAAAAAACCATGAAACCCATTTGTTGGGAATGAGATAAAACTTCAGAATTGTTTTGATTTGCATTCACCTGTTTTTAGTGATTTGAAACATTGATGTTTTAAACTATATTATTTTCCTAATTATGTGTAATAATTTTAACATACATATCCTGAAATTATAAGCTCCAAATTGTCTCCTTCCCTCCATTCATACTTTTATTAATAGTCTACAGTTCTTTTTTGAGACCTCTTTTGCTTTGTATTCTTTGACTTTATTTACTAAAAAGTAGATTTTGGTCTTTTATATTTCTTTTAGCTGAGTATTTATATTTGATATTAGATTATTCTCAGTGATATTGGATACAAAAAAAGATTCCCCAGTTGACCTCATCTGATCTCAAAATAGATATAGGATCTGAATATTAAATGATATATCATAAAAAAATTAAGAAGGAACCATTAGCCTATCAATAAATATTTATTAATTAGATACCACGTATTGGAAAATGTGCTGGAAATGGTGGTATAGTGGAGAAAGCATTGAGAGATCTGGGTTCAAATTTTAGCTTCAGCATTTCCCAGTTCATAACCACGTGTCTATCAGTTCTTGTCTCTAACTCCCTGCTTCTTCATCTGCAAAATGGGGATAATAATACTTCTATTACCGACCTCATAAGGTCCTTTTTGAGGAAAATGTTTGCTAAATCTCAAGGTGCTATAAAAATGGGAATTCCCATTATTGGCAATAATCACAACGAAATGTTTAATATAGTGGACTGGAAATCTAATATATTTTGGTGCAAATTTAGATATCCATCTGACTTAATGGCACTCTGTCAATGAAATTTTTAAAAATTGAGGATCTCAAAAGTTTGGGGATCTTTGAGAGTTTCTGTAGAATAGTGGAAAAAGACAATGATCTGTGGGACTGAAGGTCTGTCTGATTCTTAGCTCTAAAGGTAGTATTGCAACTGTGGGCAAGTCATCTTAACCCTCATGGCTTCAGTTTCTGCATTTGTAAAATGGGTGTGATGCTGCCACTGTCTTCTAAGGCAATGTCTCTTTTAACCCTTTTTTGTGTAATGGGCCCCTGTGGCAGTCTAATGAAGCCTTATAGACAGACCTCTTCTTAGAATGATTTTTTTCTTTTACAAATTGTATTATATTTGTTCCTCATAACATGTAAAGAGCTGTTTCCAACATTTTAAAAAGAATTTTGAGTCTCAAATTCTCTCCCTCTCTTCCCCAGAATAATA
Organism: Gracilinanus agilis; assembly: GCF_016433145.1. Classification (NCBI taxonomy): domain Eukaryota; kingdom Metazoa; phylum Chordata; class Mammalia; order Didelphimorphia; family Didelphidae; genus Gracilinanus; species Gracilinanus agilis. Next base: position 54,763,490 of record NC_058130.1, read on the forward strand.
TTTTTCAAATAATTGCAGGAAATATTACATTTCAGTTAGAGGTTGGTGAAAAATAATGATGTAATTTTTCCTCATCTAACTTCATGGATCCCCAGAAAGCTATCTAGAAATGGAGTCCATGGGCCCATAGCTAAGATGAGTGAAGTATTTTGTATTCTTTAAACTATCATTTGAGAGGGCTTCTTGCTAGCACAGTTAGGAGATTAGCGTGGCATTGGTTGGACTGAGAACCAGGAGTCCTGGTCTACCACAGACAACCATGTTAACTTGTGTGATTAATTATTTTCCTATCTGTCCTTCAGTTTACTTTTCTGCTGCAAAATGAAAAATTTAGATTAAGGGTTGTTTAGAGGCACTGGGATTGCTCGGTGAAGAGTTTTGTTTTGTTTTGTTTTGTTTTATAAACCCTTACCTTCCTATTTTAGATTACATATCGGATATTAATTCCAAGGCAGAAGAGTGGTAAGGGCAAGGCTATAGGGGTTAAGTGACTTGCCCAGGGTCACACAGCTGAGAAGAGTCTGAGGCCAAATTTGGACACTAGACCCCCTCCCGCCCCATTTCTAGGCTTGGTTCTCAATCCATTTTGCTACCTAGCTGCCCCACGATGATAAGATTTTTTAACTTGGAGTCTCAGAGACAGTTTTGAGTCTCATTTCTACCACCTGTGTGACCTTTGGCAAGTCATAGGATTAATGGTTGGTTCCAAATTTCTTCCCCTGGAAAATGAGAGAATTGGAGGATATGGCCTTTACAGTTTCTTCCAGCTTTAGATTGAAGTCTTATGATCCCTGTATATTCTCTAGTATGGTAGATATAGACAGAATATCAGCCACGGTCCCTGCCTTCAAGTCAACTGGGGAGAAATTAAAATAAAGACTAAGAAGAAGGGAAAAAGAAGAGAACAAACATATATATTGTATGTCTCAGGCACTGTGTAAAGCTCTCTAATATTAGTAGTGGTAGTAGAAGTGATGGTGGTGGTAGGAGTAGTAGTAATAATGCTGGTAGCTAACATTTATGTAGTACTTGCTATGTGCCAAATTATTATCTCATTTGTCCCTCACGAAAACCCTTAGTCATTGGTGCCATTATTATGTCCTTTTTACAGTTGAGAAAACTGAGATAGAAATTATGTAACTTGCCTAGGGTTGCCCAGCTAGTAAATGGCTGAGGCTGGATTGTCCTGACAGCAGGTCCAGTGTTCCAAAATCTGAGAGATGCCAACCAAGTACCACTAATTGTAAGATGAGGGCTGCAGATGGTAACCACTATAGTCATTCTACAGTAGGAGAAACTCTTGTGTGCCTGGAGTGACCAGGAAAAGCATTGGGGGAAGTAACCTCTGGTATGGGCTGGAAGGACAGAGGAGGCAGAGGTGGGCATGGGCATAGTGGCAGGTGATACCAATATTTCTTTGAATCAAATGAATGTTTCAAGGCAGTTTAACTGCACCTTTCTTGTGACCCAACCTAGAGCATCTCTACATTGTGGCTGGCAAGCACTCATGGGCCAATGGAAAATGACAGTAAATAGCATATCAATCAATGGGAAGAATATCTGATTTCCCCACCTGTAAGTTGGGTCAGAATACTAGGAAGGCTGCAGAGACTCATGTTTTCTTCTAAGGGTGATAATATTACAATAGAGTGGTTTTTTTATATGGTGCTTTATAGTGACCATGTGAAATAGGTAGTGAGGGTATTAACATTCCCATTTAACGGATGAGGACACTGAGGCTCAAGGAAAGGAAGAGACCTTCTCAGAGTCATAGTAGTAACTTGGTTCTATTACTTATTACCTTTATAACCTTGAACAATTCACCAAACAATCACTCCATCTCCCTAGATATCCATTTCCTGGACTGATAGATGACCGTTGAGGTCCATTCTGTTTCTAGTCTTATCTCCAAAATATTAAGACTGGACCTTGGAGCAGCTAGGGGGCTCAGTGGATTGAGAGCCAGACTTAGAGAAAAGAGGTCCTGGGTTCAAATCTAGCCTCATATACTTCCTGGCTTTGTGACCCTGGGCAAGTCACTTAACATCATTGCCTAGCCATAACCACTCTTCTCTCTTGAAACCAATACACAGTATTGATTCTAAGATGGGAGATAAAGGTTTAAAAATGCAAGACCCACACCGACATCTTTTGACTCAAAGTCCAATGCTTTTTTAAAGTTGATAATGATTCTCAAATTGGGATATAGAGTGATCTGGTGAAAGCAGAATCTTCAGGCAGCCACTTGCAGATACACCAGGTCATCACTGTCCAACCATACCAGGTTGGTTCCCAGGATAAACTTAATAACTTCCTGAAAGGTTGGATTCTTCCATCACTTTCTCCTCTCTCCGAATTTTGCTGCCTAGATTGGTAACATCATAGAGTCTCAAAATAGTTCTGGACAATGGGAGAGACGGGGAATGGTTGGGTGCCAGGATGACATATAGTAGGGGCTAAATAAATTTTTGCCTTGCTTGTTTGAATTGCTTGTTTGTTGACAAGGTCCTGCTGGAGTTTTCAAGTCTTTCTGAAATTGGATGATTTTAAAATAAGGTGTGGAACATGATTAGTATCTCTCTATAAATCACAGTAGGAATAATGGTAACTGTTATTATATTGCTAGAAATAGCGTGGTTTGGTGGAAAATCCATGGATCTGGATTTAGGTTGTGACTTTTGCCATCTCCAAATCATGCTGCCTCAGACAAGTTGCTTTGCCTTGATTAACCTCAGTTTCCCCAGCAGTAAACTCTGGATAGTAGCTTTCTTCTACTTCTAAAGGCTGTTGTGACTGAAATGGTGAATTTTCAAAATTGTTTTATAAATGTGAGCTGTCTGTCTCATCTGTAAAATAGGAATAATAATACTTTTTCCGCCTACCTCACAGGGTTGTTGTGGGGAAAGGATTTCATAAATAAACTGACCAGCACCTTGTAAATGTGAGTTATTTTATTGTTATTATTGCTTCTGCCTTTGGATGTGAAAAGTGGAGGCTGGCTTCTTTTTGTGACACTTGCTGGAGCCACAGACAAAAATATAGTTTATGAAATCTTCCTTGACCCTCTCACCCCCCTCTTCCACTAGCTGAAAGTGATTTCTTCCTCATCTGATGTCGTAACCCTTAGCATACATGCCCATGTCTGATACACTTTTCACATTCTTTTTTTTAAAAAATGTAATTTATTTCCATCACCTTCATTTTGAAATGTTTCCCTCTACTCCTTCCCCAGGCAGTCATCCCTTGTAACAAGAAAGCTAACCAACAAAACCACGCACCATCAGTAGAGTCTGACAGTATTTGCAGTCTCCCATCTCTTCAAAGAAGGGAGGGAGCTATATTATTCTTCTCTCTAATTTGAGTCTAAACTTGGTCATTACGATTAAACAGTATTCTGTCCCCTCCCCACTTGGTTGGCGTTTTTTCCATTCACATTACTGTAGGACATTGTCTCACATTAAGTCTATTTTATTTCCTCATTCTGCTTACTTCATTCTGCATTAATTTCTCTCTCTTCCTATACATCTCTACATCTTTCATATTCATAACTTATTGTAGAACTATATTCCTTCCACCATGTTCATTCCCAACCCACTTTGCTTTGCTCTTCCCCGATCAATGCCATTCACTTCGTTTCCAGTTCTTTGCTATTACACAAAGTTCAGCTATCAATATTTTGCTGCACATTTCTTTCTTTCATTGACCTCCTTGTGGTATATGGCCCTGAGATCTTTGAGTCAGAGGGTCTGGGCATGTTTATCACTTGATGTAATCCTGAGATTTTCCCAGCAATGACTGGACTAATTCACAGTTCTCCCCACAGTGTATTAATGTGCCTAACTTTCTACAACCCCCCCCCAACTCTTCCCATTTTTTGCCATTATGACCTATTTGCTAAATATGAGTTGAAACTTTTAACATATTAAAATTTATGCTAGTTTTATGAATATTTATTTCACCTTTCTACTAGATTGTGAACTTCTTGATGGCAGAATTCATGTCATATATCTTTGTATATCCCCCTGTTTAACACTCTCTATGTAGAAGACAATAAATGTTTGTTGAATGACTCAGAATTATAGTGTTTGAGCTGGAAGGACTTCAGAGGTCATTTGGTTCAATCCTACAATGAATAAGTATCTTCTATGTATTATACTTGGTAAATGATTGTTTAGCTTTACCTGACAATCCTCCAAACAACGGGAGATCGCTGCCTTTCAAAGGAGCTCCTTCTAATTTTAGGTTCTTCTGATTTTGTTTTACATTTAGCCTAAATCTGTGTTTCTGAAATTTTCACCCATTATTCTTTATCCTTCCAGGGCCCTGAATTCCTAGATTTAAATTCTCTTCCACATGATAGTCATTTAATGTCCCTTCTAACTCTTCACTTTTTCAGATAAAACCTTTCCTATTCTTTCAACAGATCTTCAAATGATATGAGCTTGATATCATTTGAGGCCATCCTAGACCTCTCCTCTGGGTGTACCCCAACTATTAAATGTCCTTGTTAAAAAATGGCCCCCAGGACTGAAACAGTATTCCAAATCTGACCAAGCAGAATACAATGGGAATACTGGCTCCATAGTTCTAGAAACTCTGCCTCCTCTCATTATATCCTAGGGATAGCTTTAGTTATCATGTGATATCTCACACGTTGAATTATGTTGAGCTTGCAGTCCTCTCGAATGCCCAAATGTTATTCTTTTTTTAAAAACACCCTTACGTTCCATCTTAGAACTAATATTGTGTAGTTGTTCTGAGGCAGAAGCGTGGTAAAGTCTAGGCCAGTGATTCCCAAAGTGGGCGTCACCATCCCCTGGTGGGTGCTGCAGCCATCCAGGGGGAAAGTGATGGCCACAGGTGCATTTATCTTTCCTATTAATTGCTATTAATATTTTAAAAAATTAATTACCAGGGGGCTAAGTAATATTTTTTTCTGGGAAGGGGGCGGTAGGCCAATAAAGTTTGGGAACCACTGTTCTAGGCAATGGGGGTTAAGTGATATGCCCAGGGACACACAGCCAGGAAATGTCTGCATTCAGATTTGAACACAGGACCTTCTGTCTTCAAACCTGGCTCTCTATCCATTGAACCACCTTGATGCTCCAGCAAATGTAATTCTTGACCAAGGCTCATAGATCTAGGGATAAATGGAAACTCAAGGGGCAGCTAGTCAATCCCTATCATTTTGAAGATGGAGGGAACTTTGGCCAGGAGATTAAGCGACTAGCCCAAGATCACACAGGTGTCAGAGATGGGATTTGAACTCATCTCTCATTTCAGATCAAATATTCTTCCTAATGGATCACACTTCCATGGGCTCAGACTTGTGCTAGCTCCTCAAGAGGAGATAGGAGAAGATAACGCATTGTCCCTGCCCACAATGAATTTGTAGTCTTCTCACTCCTAGAACAGTCAGAGAGAATTAGGTGTAAAATCGGTCCCTACCTGGCATAAGGACACACAGAGTGCTGACAAACTAAGAATCAGTGACAGTAGAAATTTCTTACATCCATCACAGGCAGCACTCTTTCTTGGGACCTGATTCACCCAATTAATTAAAGGACTCAGGACCCAAAAGGCACAGTTAGGCCAAAGTTACAATCATGCCTCTCTGAGAAGGCAGGGGATGTGACCTCTGGTGCCATTCGCTAGCAGAGGCAGCTCAAAGAGAAAGCCGGATCTGGCTGAAGGTTGCATTCAGCAACTGCTGACGAGGGTCCCTTATGGCCAGAATCATGCCACAGCATAAGCAGAGAAGGGCAAGCGAGCTGAAAGAGCAGGCTTTTGAAACTTAAAATCTTAGCACCAGAGAATCACCAAATCTCTCAGTCAGTTCAACAGACATATGGTAAACATTTATTAGTAAGTGGATGGTCTGGCATTGTAGAGCAAATGCTGGATTTGGAGGCAGAAAAAATTGAGTTCCAATCTGTTTGTGATACTAGCTGTGCAATCATGGATGAACAAGCCACTTAAACTTGGTGAAACTCGGTTTTTCTTCTGTAAAGTGGGGATAATAATACCTGTAATACCTATTTTACAGAGATAATGCATGTAAAGCAATTATTATAATTCTTTTTATTCTCAATGATGATGACCTACTATGGACAGGGAGTGAGGCACAGTGGATAAAAAGCCAGGCTTGAAAATAAGACTCTCTTGGTTCAAGTCCTACCTCTGATATGTACTGACAATATGACCCTAGGCAAGTCATTTAGCCTCTTGGTTCTCTGGGCAACACTTTAGGACTGTAAGTTGCAGAGTAGTTACCCATCTGGATTGGTAGATTTAAGTTCCTTACCGAGGGCTCCCTGTATCAATGAAATTACAGAACTAGTAATTAGTAAGTACAGTATTAACAAGAATAGATGATGGTGTGGATGATGATAGAGCATCAGATGGACTTGCAATCAAAAGCTCAAAGTTCAAGTCTTGGTTCTGCCATTTCCTAACCATGTGACTCTAGAAGAGACATGGGATTTATGACCTGAATTCGATTTCTGTTTCTGCTCCATAGAATGTATACACCTCAATGAAAGCATTTCATTGGGGCATCATCTACAAAACAAGGGAGTTGGGCTAGATGAGCTCTAAGGTTCCTTCCATCTCTAAAATCCTGTAATCTTTTTGTGCCTCAGTTTTCTCATCTATGAAATGGGACTTCTACTGCTTGTATCTCTCAGGATATTTATGCAGGTTGCTGTGGGGGGAGTCATTTATAAACTTAAACTGTTACAGAAAAGTGCTATTGTTATTACTGAGTGCTGTGAATTCTGGTAGAATGTAAGCTCCTTGAGGGCAGGCACTTTTGTGTTTTTTATCTCCATATCCCCATTGTCTGGCATAGTTCCTGGCACACACTAGACACTTAATAAATGCTTGAAATGGATTAATTTGAACTGCGTTGTGTACCTTGGGGATATAGAAGAAGTTCAAGGCACATCACCAAGAGGCAATCAAATTGTTGAAACAATAAGAGAACAAGTATTATATGTAAGGCCAAACTGCTAGGTGGGAAAGGGTTTGAAAGCCAAGCAGAAACCTAGATGGCTTAAGCCTTGGGCAGTTTCTCCTAGGACCACAAAGGCAGGTCCTTCTCCCTCCATTCCCCTTAGGAATCCCAGCCTCACTGGAGAAGGTTCAATGAAAGATGAGTGAATGATTAGCATAGCAGGACAGCCAACAAAAATGACATGACTTCAATCTGGTATTGGCCCCTTCTCAACTTCTTCTGTCTTTGCAAAGCCTGTAAACCAATAACATGGCAGATAGAAGCCCTAAGCTCAAATTTCCACTCTGAAACTGGACAAATAGCTTTCTTTCTCTAGACCTCAGTTTGTACACCAATAAAATTAAGAGTTTGAATTAGAGGATTTCTGTGGTCCCTATCAATAATAACCTTTTGTAAATCAGTGATTGGAAAGAGAAAAAAACAGTTTGATCACCAAATTGCAGAATGCACAAGGGCTAATGTATCATACTTTTGTGACCTCGGACAACTCACTTAACCTCCATGTACCTCAGTTTCCCAATATGTCAAATAGGGGGAGGAATTCGATTAGACGGACCCTGCTAGTTCTAATTCCTATGGCTCTGTGATCTTATGAAAGATGATAGATGATGTGCAGTAAGAGTTCAAAGGGATGTTTAGGAAATACTCCATGGAGGTAAGCCGGGTTTTTTGTCAGAGCCCTTTGACCACTAAGTTGTCAAGGTCCCTCGACCTATGATATGGGCATGCCCAAGAAAATAGGGAAAGAGTCAGAAAAATGTTATAAGGAATTGAAGATCACCAACTTTGTGACATTAGGCCTTGGGATTGTCTAGTCTAATTTTCTGCTCCTTAGTATCTTGGCTCAAAGGTCCAGGCAGTCTATAGTACATCCCAGTGTACAAGGCTTTCCTCCAGGTCACACATACAAAGCCATCCAGGTAATTAGACTTTCTAGGACTTTCCAGAGCTGCCACAAAGAAGTTCCCTCTGTCTGTCTGTCTCTCACTCTGTCTCTGCGTCTGTCTCTGTGTCTCTGTCTCTGTGTGTGTATGTGAGTCTGTCTGTCTGTCTCTCTCCAAAAACACACAGCTCAATTCCCGTAGTACAATTAAGGCAGCCCAAACAACAGCCCAAAGGTCCAGATTCTCTCCTTCTTTGCATGGGCCGCCTTAGAATGGGCAATAGTTTTGGTGCCCTCCTGAGGATTGATGCCTACTGTCTCTCTGCTCCAAGCATCAACTGTCCTACTTTGCTGATTGAAATTATATCTGCCCTTAAGGCTTATCCTTCTGCTCTATTAAGAGACCAGAGGAGGAGGGTGGCCCTGCCAGCCCATGTACACCTAGTAGGGAGTTACCTTTTCCTACTGGGTCAGTGCTGGACCTTGGCTTAGGACTTCTCCTGAACCAAGTCCCTGAATATAATATAAGGACTTTATGATCTGCTTTGGTGCTCCCCTTTCTAAGTCTCTCTGGTTTTCTTTATGACCAGCTGTCCTTCTTGTCCCTATACCAAAGGGCTCATCTGTATTAACAGCTGCTCCAATACATTCCTTTGTATCTTTAGGGTTCGGCCGGGAGGGGTAAACTGCTGACTTCTGCACCTTCTTCTCTTCTTGAGGCCTCTCAAACCCAGGTGGAGGGTTTGAACTTAAAAGTTGTACCCGCTGGGAGCTTCTCCTCACCCTGGTGTCCAAGATCCCCTGCACTGCCACCCTCACGGTGAAGAGGACGTTGGTCAACCCCTCCTACCACGTTCACTTGACTCAAGGCTCCGGCTCCTGGTGTGGGATCTTGGGAGGGGTTGAAGACTCGCCCCCTATCCTGACTCCGAGGGGCGATTTTACAACCCTTCCCACGATTCTGCTACCAAACCCAAAGACAAACTTCGCCTGCTTCACAATTGCCCTGTAAGTCAGCTCTGGGCTCTTAAGAGTCCGTCCCTATTATTGGACTTTGGGGACGCCGACTTGAAAGGCAAACAGCTGTGTGTGGAAGGTAAAAGGGCGTGCCATTGCCTGTAATTATTAATTATCTTCTCGACTACAAAAAATGTCCAAGTGTTCTATTGATAAAGGAAATGAATAGAGAAGAAATAGAAGAGAACTGGCTCCTGGGGGTCTGTGATGGAGAATGTGGGGAGCAGCGGTGTTTTTAAGCACGTGGAGATAGCGTGGTTTACAGAAATTCCACAATGTCCAGCGCCCAAGTGGCCTTTTTTTTAGGAGACTTTAAAGCAGGGGGTATGCTGGAGCTATCTCGAGCTGGCTTGAGAGAACCATTGTGAAATTATCAGTGTGAACCCTTACGGGTCAGAAATCGGCATGAGCTACAAATCAGGGTTTTTTGATTTCTTGTCCTGTGGATTGTCTAGACTTAACCAAATGATGGAGAAAATGTAAATAATGCAGATGAAACTTAAAGGTGTGTTTTGTTCCAAGATATTTTTAGGAGAGCTGGTTGTTAAATATTTTACTAGCACACCTCTGCTTTTCTAGAAGAACTTCCCTTCCCCTGTCTCTGGTGAAGCAGCACCAGGGGACCTCAGTGCAAAGGGATCATTTGAAATCCTGTGCTATGTGTGCCCAGTGAAGAGTAATAAACTCTTCCAATGGGAATTTGGGCTCTTGAAAGCAGCGTGGCCAAAATTGGTGGGATTGCCCTGGGCCTCTAGTCTTTGGTTTCCCCTGCATAGGCAGGGAGGGCAGCCTGTGTATTATTCAATTAACATATTTGTGATTTTTGTTCAAATGGAAGCTCTTAGTATGAAAAGTTCCTCTAAGTCTTCTCTCAGGCTAATGAAAGAATGATAGTAAAATTCTCCATCATATCAGCAGATAAACGGGGGAGGGAGGGCATTTAGAGAAGCAGAGGGTCCTTTCCAGGGTCCCAGATGTTCCACTCCCAGGGGTCCATGTGCTCTACTTTCAAGATCAAAGATTCCAGGTCTCCAAGAAGAGTTGTAGCAATGAATGCAGAGGCAAGTGTCCAGATCCAGGGTTGGGGAATATGTGCTAGCCCATTTTGTTGGAACCATGCAAGGTATGAAGGTACCAGAAATTAGGTTGGGTGAGCAGGGGGCTTGAGACTTATTTAGGGGCCTTTTAGATGCCAGTCATGAGGAATTCATGTTTGGTTTTATTTTTTTTCCTAAAGATATTGGAGAGCTAGTTGTGGGGCTTAAGGGAGGGAGTGACATAGTTGGACTGGTATGGTGGGAGGATTATTTTGGTGGTGGAGGAAGACAGAAAATCCAGAGACCAATTGCTCTTTTCAAAGTTCTCAAAGAGGGACTCTGTAAATCCCTGATCCCTTCCACCAACCCTGGAGAGCAAAGGAGCAAGGGAATGAGGAAGGCCAAATTATCCCAAACCAACTGGCTGGAAGGAAGAGAGGCATGACTATGAGTAGAGGGGAGGGAGGAGAGAAGAAATGCTCCTGACTGCAATCCCAGCAGGGAAATAGTCACTCAACATTTATTAGGCCCCTACTATGTGCCAGGCACTATGCTGGGTACTGGGGATATGAAAAGTGAGTTCTTGCCCTCAAGGAGCTTATAATCTAATGTGAGCCCCTTTCCCAAGAGTCCCTCTCTGAAATAAAGGTCCAAGCAGAGCATTAGAGGGCTAGACAGAAGTCACAGATTACTGAGCCCCAAAGCAGAAGCTCCAAAAGAAGTGAACTAGGTCTCTAGGATGGAAGACCAGGAAAAATGCATGCCAAAGGGCAGGGAGAGGACTCAGGAAGTGTCTAAGGCTGACATTTTGTCTCATCTGAGGCATCTGCCCAGGACTCATTTTCTGGAAGTTGCACACACCCCCTACTTGCTTAGCAGCTGCTGCACAATTGGAAGCCTGGACAGTTCAAAGCTATTCTGAAGCCTTAAATAAATTCTGTCTACTATTTTACCTGGGTCAGATATGTCCTTACCTCCCTCCGTGCCCTGCCAAAGCTCCCAAGTAAATGACTGAGTCGCAGCATCCCTTTACCAGAACCACATCAGCTTTCTTTCTCTGAAGAAGTAATGATCGATTCTGGGGAGGGGGGGAGGCAATGAACAGCCCTTATTTTTGATGACTCCAGGAGCTTTCCTGGTCTGGAAATGACAAGGAGGCGGCCAGCACAGCCAAGGTCACGGCTGGGGCTCCTGCAAGGTTTTCTTGGCTCAGGTGGCTCTTAGCAAAGAACAGCAGAGAAATTCAAATGCAGGCATCCTGGGAGGCTCGGGTTGACATCTTCCCTCTGACCGTTACTTGCTCCAGGAGGGGGAGCAGCTCTATTCACCAACAGGAGCTTCCATTGTTTCCAGTCTGTAAAAAGTGGGTAGTGATACCTGCAGTGGCTGCCTCCTAGGGGAACTGGAGGGATTGGGTGTGACCCTGAATGGAAAGCCCATTAGAAACCTGAAAATTCAGTGTAAAGGAAATCTGTTCCAGCAGTAAAGACCTTCACTACCACCACTACTACTACCATTACCGATACTACTACCACCAGCACAACCACCACAACTACCATCAATACCATTACTACTACTGCTACTACTGTGACCACCATTACTAGCACTACTATTATCACTAAAACTACTACCATCACCACCACCACTACTGCCACTACTACTACTACTACTACTACTACTACTACTATCACCTCTACTACCATTACTCCTACTACTTCCACCACCACAACCACTATTGCCACTACTGCCACCATCACCAACACCATCACCACCACCACCACCACCACTACTACTACTACTACTACTACTACCACTACCACAACCACTACTACTACTATACTACTACACTACTACTACTACACAATCACTATTACTTAACTACTACTACTACTACTACCATTACTATTACTACTATCACTGCCACTACTACTACTGTCACCACTACTGCCACTACTACTACCACCATTATCAATACTACTACTACCACTATTACCACCACTACCTCCACTACTACCACTATTACTACTACTATCACTACTACTATTATAACTACCAATACTACTACTACCACCCCCCCTATAAACCACTACTTCTATTACCACGACCCCTGCCATCATTACCACTTCTACCACTAACACTACTACAACTTCTTCTTCTTCTTCTTCTTCTTCTTCTTCTTCTTCTTCTTCTTCTTCTTCTTCTTCTTCTACTACTACTACTACCATTACCAATACTTTTACTACCATTACTAGTATTACTACTAGCACTACTACCACCACTACTACTACTTCCAACAGTGACAGTATAGAAAGAGGAACTCAGGGAAATCTCTAGATTCAAATTCTGCTTCTGACACATAGAGACTGTGTGACCTTGGATAATTCACTTAATATTTCAACATTCCCTAGCAAATCTCAGAGGTTTTGACTTGAAGGGCAGGTACCAGCCTGCTTGGTAGAGGGAGTTTTCTCACTGGGCTTTCCCCATAGGAATCACAGGTCCAAAAAAGAACATTTAATAATAGAGGACAGGAGGGTCCCAGAGAGGTTCTTTCCCATCGCTGACTTGCTCAAACACACAACCCACTGAATGAAGAAGCGATGACGGAGCTGAGGGTAGGCAGCCAAGATCTAAGCAGAAGATCTGTCATTGTTGTGGACAGAGGAGGAGAGTCTGGGACTTGGGGCTCCGAGGACTCACATTGGAGATGATACTTCATGCATGACTTGGGCAGTCGGCTAATCAGTCTGCTGGGATGTGGAGGAAGCTTCTGATTTCCATAGAGTTTGCTTTCTTGTTTCTTACCATGTGAGCCGCAACCAGCATGAGTCTGTGTTCATTCAGCCACATCATTGCTGCTGTCTTAACTTCCTCGGCTTGATGGGAATTGTCATGCTGCTCTGTTACATAATTACACCCAGCCATTCAGCCTGCAATGATTAGATGGCTTTCTGATTAGTGAAGTGATGGAGAGAGATGTCACCTTTTTTTTCTTTTCCCTTTGAAAGAATAAAGTCAGCTTAGATATGTTAGCCCTATGAATAAGAGATCTGCCCAAAGTCCCAGAATGCTAAAGCTGGAAGAGACCTCAGAGAGTACATAGTCCAAACCCCCATTATACAGATGAGGAAATAGAGACCTAGAGAGGGGAAGAGATTTGGTAAGAAGCGCACTGGGAATTAAAGGCAAAGCTAAAGTCTCCTGATTAGCTTCCCTGACCTCATTACATGATACCAAGCATTCAGCACTTGTGAGTTTTCATCTACTTTGGTTCCAGGAAATGGGAGATGCTCAGGCTGTTTCTCAAGAGGCAGTGTGGCTTAGTAGGAAAATCACTGATTTGGAAGTCAGGAGAGACCTAAGTACAAATCCAAGTCTGATATACATGAAGTGAGTGACTCAATTCTCAGCCTTCTTAAGTTCTTCTTCTTCAAAGGGAGGATAATAAAAGCATCAGCTCCACAAGGCTGTTGTGAGGAATGAATGGAATTACATGGGTAGGACTTCTGTAAACTTTAAAGTGCTGCATTGATGTCAGGTTGTTTATTTTTTTTTAAACCCTTGCCTTCTGCCTTAGAATCGATACTGCGTATGGGTTCCAAGTCAGAAGAGCGATGAGGTCTAAGCAATGGGGTCATGGGACTTGCCCAGAGTCACACAGCTAGGAAGTGTCTGAGGTCAGATTTGAACCCAGAATTTCCTTACTCTGTGGACTTGGCTTTCAATCCACTGAGCCACCAACCTCCCCCCACCCCCATTCACATGATGATTTTTTTTAGGATGGTTTGAAAATCTTCTCATGGGTGTTAACTTGTCCCATAAAACTCTAAGGTACCCACTCAAGAATGGCTTTATAATTTCCATTTAAATTGAAAATCCATGCTTGCGTCTTGTCTGCCCATGATGTCATGATATCTGATTTTAGGAGTAGTGTGTTTGATGATGGGAAGAACTACACCTGGAGTGCGTGCTTGTTCCTGGTACACTGACGTTTATAGGATGAATGATCACCTGAAGACTTGTAGCAAACGTAGAAACAACTGACATTATCATCCAGTTCGCCAGTGGCCTCTTCTGTGGCCAGGACACATTTTTCACTGTTTCCCTTCTTACCTCAGTTTGTTAAAGTGGCTGGTTATGACTGGCACTGGAAGCCCCCAGAAGATCCACATTAATTTTTTTATCAAAGCTTTCAATTGTTTAAAATGTTGCCTTTGTTAATCAATTAATCAACTTTTATTAAGTGCCTACTATGTGCCAGGTACTGCATTCAGTGTTGTTAAATGCATATGTCAAGGGTCACAAAGCATACATGGATAGGGAATCTGTAGTCCTAGCCCCCAATGTAGCTAATAACAAATTCAGTAAAACTTTTGTGATGTAAAATTTGGAGATTAGATTAATAAAGATCATTCCATTACATGGTTATTATGGGTGATGGGGGGGGCGATAATGGATTACTCTTCAGTTATTTAGAAAATTCAGTTTCCTAGTACCCTCCTTTGCCATCCATGCTGGTTAGCTTAATTGTGACCACTGTAGATCAGACACGTAAGATGTCAGAGGCAAGGACTCATACTAGGGTCTTCTGACTTCCCAATCCATTGCTCTTTCCACCATGTTTGTAAATGATGCTTGACTGGAATATGACAAAGTATGACTTGTCTGTTTGCTCTTCAATGTTGGACATTTTACTGACTAGGAAATTCAGAAATGCTGTCTAGTAAAGCCAACACTTAAGTGCTTATTATGTACCAGGATCAGTGCTAAATTCTGAGAATACAAATAGGAGCAGAAAGAAAGACCATCTCTGTCCTCAAGGAGCTTACATTCTAAAGGGGGAAGATAATACAGAATAAAAGCTTTCCTGAGAAAGATAGGGACAAGGTACTCCCTGGGGAGCATGATGGAGAAAGTCTTCAGAGGCAGGGGTAAAGTCAGGAGTAGACCCTGGAGAGGAATGAAGACTGACTTACTTGAACCAGGCACTTTCCTTAAAATGGGAGATCTAGAAAAATCTATCACCTTGAGCGAAGAGAAGTGACTGTTTCCCAGCTTTGAGAGTTGACATCTTTGGAAAAAGCCTGGGTAACAGCAAACTTTCTAAGAATCCCAAGTTGGAGAATCTATTTACTTTTCCTTCTCTTAGTCCTTTCCAAAAGAGAAGTATTTCATGGAAAATGACAAAATAAAAGAGGTGAATGTTTTTCTAGCAAGTGTCTGTTCTGATGGACAAATAAGCAATTGAGTATTTTTTATTATGTGAGGTTTTTATTGTTGTTCTCTTTCCTTAGGAAAATATAAAGGAGGTCATTTGTGGAT
The DNA here is from genome assembly GCF_016433145.1 of Gracilinanus agilis. NCBI lineage: Eukaryota > Metazoa > Chordata > Mammalia > Didelphimorphia > Didelphidae > Gracilinanus > Gracilinanus agilis. The sequence continues at coordinate 54,778,764 of NC_058130.1, forward strand.
AGACTAAGAGGGAAAAGACTAGAAGGTTAAGTGCTAAAGTTAAATACATATATAAGAAAGATGCTTTTCTTGGGCATTTCAGAATACCTGAAATAATGTCTGTTTTCAGACTGATTTTTCTTTCAGGGAATATTGGTCCTTTTGGGGCACAGGGCACAGAATGCTAGGTGTGAACTTATAAAGTATGAAGGCTTGGTCTTCAGTGAGGCAGCATGGTTTGGTAGAAAGAAAGGAATTTCAAATTGGAGGACCCAGATTTGAGTCTAGACCAGTGATGGGCAAACTTTTTAAAGAGGGGGCCAAAAGAAAGGAAATGCTCATCTCTTTGTCTGTTTCTAAGGCAACTCTTTCGAAGTTTCATTGTATTGTGTCCTACTCACTGTATTCATCAGATTAGGAATAATGTCACTGCTGCCAGATAGAACATTTCAGGGGGCTGCATCTGGCCTACGGGCTGTAGTTTGCCCATCACTGCTCTAGACAGTGTGGCTGACTAGCTGCATGACTTCAGACAGGTCATTTAATCTCTCATTTGTGAAATGAGGGGTTTGGATCTAGATCTCTTTCACCTCTAACTCTAAGTTCCTACTCAGAAGGGAACCTTTGCTCTTAGTCATTTATACTTTAGGGATTTTCAAAGGATTTTGAGCTAAAAGAAGTCTTAGGTATCATCTAGCCCAACTAATTGGAGACACGGAAGCCTGTGAGATGAAATAATTTGTCCACAGTGACATAGCTAATAAAGAGCTGAGTTTGGCTTTGATTCCATGTCTTCTCTAGACCCAGAGCTCAAGCCACTGTAACCACAGCTTCTTCTTTACACTGAAGTTTGGCTTTCTAGCCTTTACTGAGAACTGAAGTTCTTAGACACTAAGAAAGTAATTTCAGACATTAGCTAGGAGCTGGGGAGAAGAGGGAGGAAATCTTCAGGCTAGGGTCCCTTTCCTGCCTTGTGGCTTTGAAGCTGCCTTCTCCACCCACTTTGAGGATGATCAGACTAGGTTCTGTCTGGCCAGTTTTATTCCTTTCCTTATGTTCTTTGAATGACTCCTGAAAGGAGGTGGACAAAAGCCCTGAGGGGCTAGAGGATACCAGCTCACCCAGGAAATCTCCAAGGGGAGAAGGTTTACCTGTTGGAAAGACCCCCTTCCTGGGAGGGGGTCAGACATCTAGAGTTTGGCTTTAGCTTCATCTGCCTCACCTTCCTGCTAATTGTACTCTAACTCTTTCTGTCCAGTGTTTTATTTGGGAAGTAGGGAAATGTAATGGGGGGTGGGGGGGGGAAGCTTGCTTATGATGACAGAATAGCTTTTGTAATTGCATAATTAAAGACATTTTTTAAAACACAACTATTCACGTCTCTAGTAAGATGGCAGATCTGAATCTGGCATGGTATTATGAATTCTGCTATTGAGGTCTGGGATTTTCCCTGCCTTTTCTCTTTTTCCTTTTCCTCTCCCATCCCCACCCCTAACTTTTCCACTTGGGGTTAGTAACACTCATTACTCAACTTTCCCCAGATTGAATTTGTTCATCTTGCCCATATGCACTTGTTCCCTGACCCTCCTTTTCCTATTTCTGCCAGAGGAACCCCTGGGGATTATCTCTGACTCTTCCCTCATTTCTAATTGGTTCCCGAGTTCTCTTGATTTTAGCCAATTTCCCCTTTGTGCTAATTTCTCCAGAGACTTTTGTATCTCTTAATTCCCATTACCACTGGCCTTGGTTGTTGTATTAGCACCCTAATTTGTCATCCCACTTTCAGGCCCTTCCCCCCTTAAATAAATTCTTCAAGAGGGAAGAAAAATAATTTATTTGTGCCCTTAAAAAAAGACATCAGGGGCAGCTGGGTAGCTCAGTGGATTGAGAGCCAGGCCTAGAGACAGGAGGTCCTAGGTTCAAATCCGGCCTCAGACACTTCCCAGCTGTGTGACCCTGGGCAAGTCACTTGACCCCC
>NC_058130.1:54785683-54791970 GCF_016433145.1 Gracilinanus agilis
GAGAGAGAGAGAGAGAGAGAGAGAGAGAGAGAGAGAGAGAGAGAGAGAGAGAGAGAGAGAGAGAGAGAGAGGACTCATGGATTGAGTAGGTCTACCAAGAACTGCAGCCATTTAATCTGTGTGACCCGCTACCTCAGGAGGGGACATTAACCCACCTTTCTACTCTTTGGAGCCAAAGGACTAAGTTGTTTTATAATTGCTCTATTCCTGCTTCACAAATGCCACCCGCAGGATGACTCATAGAAATGTCACAGGTAACTTGTCATTTATTTCCCTATCAACCTTCTTTTAGAATACGTTGGTCCTTCAATCATTTTTGGATGGCATCAAGTACTTCGTTTGCTGCTGTTGGAAAGGTCTTGCCCAACCAGTGGCAGACAGGCAGCCCTGTCTGTAATTGGGCAGAGCAATCTATGAAGTGTGACTATAAAGTAATGAGATTGGAAACCAACTGTCCCCACCCGTTTTGAGTGTTCGCCTCTTTAGTTTTGGGTCACTATACTTTCTCCAGTGATACTGTCATTGCTTAGAATATTTTTAGAATTCTTCCATGAGAATTGCCTTCTTAAGGCACAGTGCAATGACAAATTTTCACCCTTCGAAGGTGGATTTAGTTCTGGGAAATGTCCAAAAGGCTATTCAGATGTCGGATCACTCTGGGAAATCCTGTTAATGGTTTAGGCTAAGGTGTGATTGTCACAGAAGGAAATTGATTTATATTTATGATTGGCAAACTCAAGTTTACTCAAGAAGACTTCCTATAATGGCTTGAGTTTGGCAATCTAATCGGAATAAATCTATGATCTTCTAGAATGACTGCCATGAAGCGCAAAACTCATATTTCTAGTCTTCTCTGTTTAAAATTTCATTGCTCCGGAGTCACATCTCATAGCTTGCCTTTGCCATTTACAGATAAGTTTACCTGTTTGCAAAATGGTGAGCTGTGACCTGCCCAGGTATTTAGAACTATTGAGTACTCTTCACAAAAGGCTTTACTTTGGCATCCTATGAAAGAACATTGAATACTAATGTCAGGTTACCCTTGACTTGAACTAAGTAAAAGAAACTAAACATTGAACCTATGAGAAGATATTTAGGAGACATTCAGACACTAAGAACATTACAAGGATGACTTTGAAAGGTTGGGAGCTGCTCACTTGGGCACTTGGACTGAGTTCTCTTCATTCTGGACAGTGAAAGGCACTCATGGTTCTCCACTCCTGAGCAAGACCCTTGTACCACTAAATAAATGGTCAGGTTTCCATAGGTGTGGGCTCTAATATGACCTCTGAGGCCACTCAAAGAAAAGCGTGTTTGAGAGGTTGTAGGATTTGGCCACCAGATAGCAGATAAGGCTGATAAGACTCTAATCAACAGTATCCAACTGATTATGAGAACCACTTCATAGAGCTCCTGGATGAGCAGGGGACTGATAAAGAGAGACCAATAGTCAGGAATGTTGCTTGTGTTTAGGCAAACAAAGCTAGGAAATATATTACAAGTAGCCTGACCTGTCAGAGGAGCTACTTTTCTCTCTGCCACTGGAAGTGCTTCTCCCAAATTTGCATTTGCTCCCAGAGTTGCAGAGAAGTAGGGAGTATGTGAAGGAAGTTCCATCTCTCACCTTCTCATTTTATTAATAAATACTTAAAACTCTGGTCAGGTCCCTGTCTCATTCATAGCGGGAGTTAGAAGGCATTGTTTTCCAGCTGTGTCTAGTTTGGACTCTGTGACCTCTTGTCCCAGTTGTATACTTTACTGCACCCCAACAGCACTTTCTGTCTCTTTGAATAATCTTATCTTTACTGATCTGTTTACTTAGTAGAAGATAAGCTTTCTGAGGACAGGGTCTGATCTTGTTCTATCATTGTCTCCCCAGTGCTTTACCTAAGTAGAAGCTACTTCAAATACTCTGCACTGAACTGAATTTGTCCATTAGTTCTGGGTCTCCCATTGGTAACATGGAGCTCCTCCAGAGTTTCCTCTTGAACTGAATGTAAGAGTTTTGAGTAGAGAACTTTTTTCCCTTCTGGTCAAATTTCGAGTTTTGAAACCAATCTGTAAAGCCCAAATGCTTGGGCCATATTAAATATAACTCCATCGTCATGATCTAAGGATGGCAGTGATAGGCTTCAGAATTACTTCACTGGAGGACCCTCCTATGTTGATTCCTTTGTCCAGAACCTAGTCCTCTTAGGTGAGAGGTCTAATCCTACTTTTAAAATTTCCTGTGTTATTTCCTTAAAAAATTATTGTGGTACTTTAAAGAGGATGATAACATAAACTTCATTCAACAAAACCATGATAGCCATAAGAAATCAAAAGAATTTTAAAATAATTGTGTTAGTAACAAATTCTGACCATAAATAGAATTGAAAACAAAGTTCTTGCTAATGGGGATACTTTCAAGAAGACTTATTCATATAATTTGCATAAAAGTGTGGTTTTAAATATATGTATATTAAATATGCAAAGAAAGTTCTTTTTCCTGATAAGCTCCTGATTCTAAAATAGAGTAATTATAACTTCTCTTTTCTGGATTGTGTTTTGTGTTATTCTTTAGTAATTAATAATGAGGGGAAGTGCTTGTACTACATGGTCACCATTTTCTAGCCCTGCACTGTGGGATCATGGAATTGCTAGTGGTGATCATTAAAGGAGAGTGGGAAGATGGAAGTAGTGCTTCTGCCCAGGAGATGGGTAAATATAGTCCCAGTTTTAAAAGAGAGTAAGGCATAATATAAATTCTGCAAAGTGTAGGCTAATGACCTAGATGCTGATAATCTGTTTCCTCATTTATTAAACACATTATAAGTGCTGACAGTGAAGAAAGAGGTGATCACTATAATCTAATATCGGTTCATGAAGAATAAATCACCTCAGACTAAATTTATCTCCATTTTAGTAAGGTTATTAGAATGGTAGATTAGAGAAATATTATAGGCACAACACATATCTGTTCCTCAATTTATTAAAGCATTATTATTTATTAAATAATTTAAATTCATTAAAGCATCAGAAAGAGATAAAAACGTGTGAATGAGATTCTAAAATGCAATGAATTCTTATGTAGTTTCTTCCAACTAGCATAAAATGGTGACAGTATATTAATCCTCATTAGTTAATGCAAAATTTTATTAAATCCAATAAAAAGACTTCATAATAAAATAAGTTTGATAAAGCATATCATTTAAAGAAATGATAAAAAATATCATTATAGTGACTAACTCTGAAGTGACTGATCTCTGAAGCATAGACGTGGTAGTAGTGCTATTTGTTCAAGGAATTATTCATGTACTACATGAGTGCTTTGTACACATAGCACAGCCTTCACTAAGTTAAAGGATATTAGGGGATAACCCATAATGCAAACATGTATAGCATATTCATCCATGAAGTAAAGCAGAAAATTGTAAAAGACTACAATGATTCACTAATGAGTAAAGGATTTTTTTGTTATAAAGAAGATATTCTTCAAAAATTAAAATTAAAGTTAATTAAATGAATATTATGAACATTTGCAACATGAGTACTTGTAATTTGGGAGACTGTTGAGCTTGTATCAGGAAGTCTCAAATCTCATAGAAAAGATCAAGAATTATAAATTTTATGATAATACAGTTAGATTGAATTCTAGTTGAATTACCAAACCCAAAGTCTTGATCAATGACTTGACATGAACCTGAAAAGAAGTTTTTTTTCTTTTTCCTATAAAGGAGTTCCCTTGTGTTCCATTCTTGTCTTTGTTTTGTTGTTCACCATTTTTATCAATGACTTGATAAAGGCATAAATAAATGACTCATCAAATTTGTGGATGACACTAAACCATCAGGGAAACCTAAAGTGGATGACAAAACTGTAATGATAGAAAAAAAGTTTGACAGGCTAGAATGATGGGAGAAATCTAATGAAATGAAATGTAAAATGGAAGATGGAAGAGGTGTAATAGGAAGCAATTAATAGAAAAGACGTTAGTAATGGTTGCTGATGGGCAAATTCAATATGTACAAGTTAGAATCATGACAAACCTAGATGAAAGAATCTGAGGTGTGGCAACCTGGATGAAGGAGATGAGATGATAGTCTAGCCTTAGTCTATCTTAATCACACTCTATCTTTGTGATTGTTTTTTAATTCTGGTCACAACATTTTGGGAGGGATTTTGACAGCCTGGGTTAGGCAACCGTGATGATGACCACCTAATGGAATCAGATTAGGGAATCAGAGATGTTTAGCATGGAGAAGAAGAGAATACTTGGGGGTATGATAAGAATCATGATCTCTGTCATGGAGGGCTGTCATGTGAAAAGATTTAGATTCATTTTGTATGACTTCAGAGAGAAGAATTAAGATTAATGAGGGCCAGTTTCCAAGAGGAAGATTTTGGCTGAATATAAGGGGGGACTTCCTAACATTTAGAACTTCCTATAAACAGAATGGGCTGCCTTGAGAGGTGAGTTTCCTGTCATTGGAGATGTTCAAGAAACAACTGAATGTCCACTTTTGTTGTAGAAAAGATTTCTCTTTGAGGATAGATTCAATTAGATGACCATTGAGGTCCTTTCCCTTCCTAAGGTTTTGTGGATTTCATAGTTGTAGTCTTAGAAAGGGACTTAGAGATAATTGAGCCTAAGTCTTGTTTTTCAGATAATTAAACTGAGTTCCAAAGGGTTGAAGTGATTTGCCTGTGGTCCCAGAAATACTAAGAAGCAGAATGAGGGTTCTAGTCCAGATCTTCAGATTTCATATTTGGTGCCCTTTTCACTACAGCCCCTGCTACTGATTTTCTAAGTCATTTTTAAGTCTTCTCCAAGACTCGGTTTCCTTCTAATTCATGGTGTCTAGGTGCTTTGGATCTGTCATCTAAAGAGTGGATTAAACCTGTCTCTTTAAGAACTTCATTTTCTTATTTGGATATTAGTGAACTAGTAGCTATAACTAACTGCCTGATTAAAAGAAAATTATAGAAAATGTTTGGATATAGTGCCCCCCAAATTATAATTGCTGAATATTTGATTCACAAGATCATTAAAACCATAGGTTGCTAGAGTTGAAAGGGACCTTTGAGATCAATCTAGACCAACCCCTTCATTTTACAGGTGAGCAAACTGAGGCCAAGAGAGGTGACATGACTTTCCCAAGGTCACACGGCAAGTTGGTGGCAGTGCCGGGACTAGAACCCAGGTCTCCTGATTCCCAGGCCAGTGTGCTTTTACCTGATTGTTTCTGAAATAGAACAGATCAAAGTCCTGTGCCTCTTAGACATTAGAATCTTACCTGGTTCAAAACTTGGATACATCACAATTAGCTATTAAGCCTTGTACTGAGAGAGGGAGGTAAGCAGGGATGGGGAGGTAAAAATATGTGGGACCCCTTGGAAAATCATGAATTTCCCTTTTGCTCATCTGTGAAGACTTTCTGTCTCTCGTCTGTGTGTGCATTTTCTACATACTTAGGGTTAGAGATCCTGCTTTTAATAAAATAAGTTGTGTCTGACTCCTTTATATAGAGCCTTTCTTTTCTATAGCTATTTTTGTTGCCCGTGAGATTCAGTGTTTTCTCAACTAACTAGAATCTTGAAGCATTGTAATAAGGATTCTGTATGTCTTATTTCTTGTCAGGTATTTAGGAAAAAGGAAACTCTGGAGAACAAAGACAAACCTCATTTAGTGTAATATGGGTGATTGGAAGGTGTATATAAGTTTAATTTTTGTAAAGTCAGTCATATTTTCCCATTGACCACCATTATCATTTCAGAGGTGTATCCCTGTAGGACTCCCTCTCCCACCCCTCAAAAAAAAGGAAAAACAGTTTAAAAAGAAAGAGGCAAGAGAGAGGAAGGAAGAAAATCTAGGTGTAACAGTCTTTTTCATGTCATGTGTTCATATATTCAGATGTTGAAATCTTTACGCTCATCGATTTGTATAATGAAACTCATAATGCATCCCTATTTGTTGTCTGGAGTTTACCTGTGAACGATCATCTATTTAAAAATAAATAATGGTAGTTGTAGTAGTAGGGTGGTGGTAGTACCATTACTACTTCAATTAACATTTTCATTTTAACATATAATATATAAATATAAATTATATATTTGTTACTGTATATACTACTAGTACTAGTATTACTACTACCACCATCACCACTATTATTCCTACTACTACCTACTATCACCATCAGCACTACCACTATTACTACTACTACTACTACTACTACCACCACCACCACCACCACCACCATCACCACCACCACTACCATCACTACCACCATCACTATTATTACTACTAC